>NC_043963.1:5229929-5312018 GCF_902148855.1 Sphaeramia orbicularis
GGACCCCCCTGCTTTAGGGTGTGAACTCTGAGCAGCAGGATGTGTCTGTGTCTGAGCGGCGCCATCCCTGCAGTTCTTGGTTTGGCCTACAGGGGGCAGGTTTGTGCTGTGGATGCAGTGGACGCTGCATCATGCACATGTGTTTGTTTGGCCGTGGTGTTGAAACATTTGGCCTGGGTTGTAATCCAGACTAAAGGTCAACGGCTGCAGAAATGAAACCTGGACTGCAGCGTCGATGCCACACGTCTGAGTTTACACAGAATGCGTTAAATCCACTGATATTAAAACCGACGCATCCATTCACAGACCGGGATTTAATCAAACCAACACCAATGAACCGGCACCCACTGATACTGTCAGATTTACATCCTAATAATTATCCATGGAGATCATGTTATGATTTTTAATATGCATGTTTTATTAACCCTTCAGTATCCTGCCCACAGAGGCCCTTCCTGACCCCCAAAAGCAGGGGTGTCCAACTCATTTTAGGGGCATTTCAGGGGCCAAATACAGCCCAATATAGCCTCAAGGGGGCCAAACCAGTTTAATAATAAAAAAAAGTCTATAAATATTGACAATTCCAGATATTTTCTTGTTTTATTGCACAAAAAGTACAATTAAATGTTAAAATGTCTACATTTACAAACATTCCTCTCACCAAAAATAATGAATAACCTGAACAACCTGATTTTTTTTTTTTTTTTAAAGAAAGAGCTTTTTAACCCCTAAAGACCCAGTGTTACTCTTATGTCAGTTCCCTCATGAATTTTTCTCTCTATTTAACTTTTTTAAAAGTGATTTATCACCATTTATTGTAATATTATCTTTTGTATTTTGCATTTTTTCAGTGTAAATGATGTATTTTCCTATATTTAATTCACTGATCATGTAGACGTTTATTGAAGTTCAGAGTAAATTCACAGGTTATCATATCAAAATGGAGAAAAACTGAAGAAAAAGTAACTTTTTCATCAAATCTATCTTTAACTGAACAGAAACCCGGTGTGTCCATCCACTGTCATTGATCCAACTCCATTGGTTTTACTGGTGAACCAATGCTGTAGAAGATGACGGTGTTTCCATGGTAACTATGGAGCCTCTGAACGTCCAAATAGGTCATATCTGATGACCATGAAAAGATGAATAACTATTTTACACCAATTATTGACACTTAATAATAAGTTTAGTAGTTCGGAAGTCATTTTCAGTATTTTTAAAGAAAAGTGTTTGTGTATGTGTATATGTGTGTGTATCAGTGTGTGTGTTTTAGCTGATGACTTCTGGTAAATTTTGTGGAATGACATGGATAAATTGAATGGATCAAATACGGGACAAACCCTTAAAAATGTTTATACCCCCTGATATTATCAAATTGTAATAGTTAATAATGCTAATAACTAGCCAACAGTTAGCTAGGTACAGTCAGTTAACTTTGAATACACTCTCAATGTTTTATCCTCTTGAACTAAATATATATGCTTGTGCGTGGTATATGCAAGAATTTCAACAAAATGAACTGTTCACCAAAGAAAACTGATCACTGATTACCTTTCAACATGTGTCCTAGAAAGGAAGAAAGGAAGTTTGGCTAACAGAAGACAGTCAATGTCACACCACTGCCATCTATTGGTCAATTATGGGAAATCCAAAAATCCTTAACAGTGAAATTTTTTTTTACTATCTTCAAGAGTGAGTTAAATGTCATACATATCATACACACAGAGAGAGATTTGATTACAGTTATATCTAGTAAATGAAACTTAAATACAGTGATATTAATATATTTTTACATTATTGGCTCCGTTATTACATTTGCACAGAATTTTTATTTTTTTTTTACCAGGTCAATAATGTAATAACCAGCCAATAATGTAATAAGTTATTACATTATTGGCCAAAAGTTATTACGTTATTGGTTCGAGGCTTTTATTACGTTATTGGCTTCGACACCCCTCTATTTCAGTTTTAATTCAATTTATTGACAACAGAATTTACATTTACAGTAAAATTACGCATATACAGATAAACGTACAACCATCACATACATAAGAAGAAAAAGAAAAATATTAAACTGCAATTCAAACTCTTTCCTCATATCGTCACCTTCCAAGTCAAGTTTTTACAATAATAACTTTTGTCCCTAAATAATCAAATATTCAATTTCTGGTGAAGATTTTTGTGTTTCCTGAAAAATGTGAAAAAATTACTTTACTTTAAAATTACTGGATGATATGTGCATCAAATTTTAATTATGGGTCCAGCACGACATCTAAACATCTGAACACATTTATGTTTTGAATGTGTTTGTGATCAATAGTTATAGATATGGAGCCAGTTAATCCTGTCGTACATAAATGATGGTATCGTCTGCATACAGTCGACACCCACCTGCCCTACAGCCGTCTGATAACTATTTCAGTCTGAATCTCGCAACGATTGATACATTTTTAGGTTTTTTGCTGTATTTATCAGATGTTGGATGCTGGTGTGTATATTTTTACTTCTCATACATGCTGTTAACACAATATTTTTTATGTTAAAATCTGAGGAATCAGGACATGACGACAAAAAACGTTGGTCTAGGTTTCCTTTTCGTTGCACCTACATCAGGTTTCATCAATGTTTCTGTTGGCTCCATCTCCCTGTATTGAATATTGATTAGTTTATAGACGTTAATACTGTGTCGTTAATCAGGTTTTCTTCTTCGTTGGTTTCGGTCGACAGTTCAGATCATCCAAAGAGAAATCTAGGATTCTCTCTAGTTTTGATTCCAGACGGCGGCAAAAACAAGATGAACTGTGTATTGTTTAGGATCCAATGATAACCAATGGTAACCAACTGATTGATGTCATTATCAAGGTTATAATAGTTTTGGATTTTTCATTGTAGTTTAGTTTTATTTAGTTTTGACTTTTTTTTCTCTAATTCCGTTAGTTTTAGTTTGTTTTTAGAGCAGGTTTGCTTGTTTTTATTACTTTTCGTTTTTTTCTAAATGCTTAGTTTTAGTTTAGTTTTAGTATTAATTTTAGTTTTGTCGTGTCTTTTATCTTCTTCACCATCGTATTTAAATAAATCCCAGACAGGACTAAACCACAAGTGATGACAAGTGATGAACTGTGAAGTGTCATATGATACCGCTAGCTAAAATTGCTAGAGTGAAATAAATCGATTTCGTATCAATCCGACGTTGACAAAGATGAAAACGAAGGGAATTTTATCCATAATTTTTATCCGTTTTAGTTAGTTTTGTCAGCACACGATACAGTTTCAGTTAGTTATCTTTTTTTTTCTTTTAATTATAGTTTTTATTTATTTCAGGTAACGAAAATGGTTTTTCAATTCTAGTTTTCATCATTTCGTTAGTTTTCCGTAACAATAATAACCTTGGTCATTATTAGATGACTGATTGAATATATGAAAACAGGACCCGCCCCTGAATCAGCAGTTTATCAAACACTGACAAACACAACTAATAATGCAGGACATGAGTGTAACCATGGCAACCACCGGGTCCAGACAGAGTACAGAGGAATGATGATGTGTTTTTGATCAATTATCGATCAGTTTCGTTTCAGATGAACCCAGTAATCGATAGTTGATTGATATCACAGTGGGTTCTGCCGTGAACCTCACCGTGGACGCCTCTGTTTTGGTTTGATGTTTGTTTCATCCTTTGCCTCAGTCTGATCTGTGATTGGTCAGAACACAGCCTCCTCTCTCTCTCTCTCTCTCTTTCCCCCTCTCTCTCTCCCCGTGACGTCACGCTGCGGCCCCGCCCCCCTCCTCCCGGTTTCCACAGTGTTGCGGGTCCTGCCGTGTCTCTCTCTGCGTCCACGCACCGCATACAGGATATACGAGCGTCCGTCCACAATCTGCTCCGTTAAACAAAAAAAAAAAAAAAAAAAAGAAAACCACAAACCGGTCCGAACCCGAACCCGGATCCGCTGCATACCGGACCGTGGACCCGCGCCGCCGTGGACCCGACCTTCATGTTTGTAATCTGTCAGGAGTAGAAGGTAAGAAGGCGTTTTCCTCCTTCCGCTGATGGATGCGTGTCCGTGGGCAGTGCTGGTGTCCGTGCGCGGTGCTGCGGTGCCGGTGCGTGACGCGCTCCGCACCGCGGACCCGCACCGCACCGCGGACCCGCACCGCTCCGAGCCGCTGTCACGGCCGGTCCGAGGCGGCCCGGAGCCGGCAAGGAGCAGGGGGGTGGAGGGGTGAGGGGGCCGGGGCTTCCGCCTCTCCCCGGGATGGGAGCGAGTGCAGCTCTGCGTTAAGTTGTGTTGGCTGTTGGCACCGCCTGCAGCTCGGTTCCACACAAAGCCCCCCACCCCCTCCTCTTCATCCTCCTCCTCCTCCTCCTCCTCGTGCTGCTCCTGTTGTCTTCATCCCTCCTGTGATGCTCAGTGCACTAGGCCACCGGACCGCTCCGCGCACCGAGCACTGTGCCGCTGATGTTGTGCGTGCATGTGCCATGTGTGTGCACGTGCGCGCGGCCGTGCGGTCATGAGTGTGTGTGTGTGTGTGTGTGTGTGTGATGCTGGATGGGTGGGCGGTGATGCGCAATGACCAAGCACCCGCGCACATGGACGAACAATCACTGACGCATGCCAAGAGAACAAGGGCCAGGATTCAGGTCTGAGGGTCTGGGTCTGAGGAGGGACCAGGTCTGAGGAGGGATTCAGGTCTGAGGGTCCGGGTCTGAGGAGGGACCAGGTCTGAGGAGGGATTCAGGTCTGAGGGTCTGGGTCTGAGGAGGGACCAGGTCTGAGGAGGGATTCAGGTCTGAGGGTCCGGATCTGAGGAGGGACCAAGGTTATTATCGTTAACGAAAACTAACGAAATGACGAAAACTAGAATTGTAAAAACATTTTTGTTAGCTGAAATAAATAAAAACTATAATTAAAAGAAAAAAACGATAACTAACCGAAACTGTGTTGTGTGTTTACAAAAGTAAAACGGATAAAAATTATGGATAAAATTCCCTTCGTTTTCATCTTTGTCAAAGTTGGATTGATATGAAATCGATTTATTTCCCTCAAGCAATTTTAGCTGCTGGCACCATATGATATTTAACGGTCCGTCACTTGTGGTTTCCAGTCGTCTTCTGGTCCCCACTCTACCTGGAAACATGAAGACTAAAGTTGGAAAGTTATTTGAATTCGATGGAGAAGAAGAGAAAAGATATGACAAAACTAAAACTAAACTAAAACTAAGCATTTAGAAAATAACAAAAACTCATAAAAACTAGCAAACCTGTTCTAAAAATGAATTAAAACTAACGGAATTAGAGAAAAAAAGTCCAAACTAAATAAAACTAAACTATAATGAAAATCCAAAACTATTAGAACCTTGGGAGGGACCAGATCTGAGGAGGGATTCAGGTCTGAGGGTCCAGGTCTGAGGAGGAACCAGGTCTGAGCGTCCGGGTATGAGGAGGGACCAGGTCTGACGAAGGACCAGGTCTGAGGGTCAGGTTCTGAGGGTCCGGGTCTGAGGGATTAACCCTTTCATGCAAGAATTATGTGAACCTTAGTCAAGAGTGTTTTTATTCCTCCTTAACCATGAAAAAAAACCCCAAAAAAAACATTGTGATTGAGTTTTTTTTTTTTCATGGAGTTACAAAACTGTTCATGCATTTAATTTTTGAAGTAAAGAAACTTGTGCTTAAAACCCAGTATCAGAAAGTGATATGAAAACAATCAATTAAAAAACATTTTTAATGCTGCTTATCGTTTTGTTACAGTTTAACATATTCTAATGCTAGTTATTACTCACTTCATGGGGATAATATGCAAAAAAAAAGGTCTAACAAATAACAATTGATTTATACTTAAACATGTTGCTGCAGATCAGGTTTATCAAGAACAGTAAAGTGACAGTAATGGTCTGAATGCCAGTGTATGGGATGATGCTTAAGCGTCCACTGTGTCGGCTGATGTGGAAGTAAAACAACAAAACCCATGAATATACAAGAGAACAGCTGGAGAAGAACTGTACGGTGGAGTGACCACTATGCATGAGAGGGTTAAATCTGAGGGGGAACCAGGTCTGAAGGTCCAGATCTGAGGGGGGTCCAGGTCTGAAGGTCCAGGTCTGAGGAGGTCCAGATTCTTTTTCTGTCTGGTTGGAGTTTTGTCGTGCTGTAAAACTGTAAAACATCTACAGTATTTTTTTCCAAACTCAGCTGGACTGTTTTTGTCCGTTCCATCTCTCATTCACGACAGACTTAGAGGATATTGTTTACTACGGATAAACAATGACCTACACACAGGTCATGGTATCAAACAGCTGATCCAGATTTAATACACACAGTTCAGTTGAGTCGTGAACTGACTTTAACTCTATTCTGCCGTTGTGGCTTTTTATTCAACTACTTTAATTACTTTTATTTTCCATCTTTACTTTCCAACCATCTTCTGTCTTGTTCTTGAACCTTTCACTTTAACTGGTTCTGATAGTGAAAGTGAATTACATGTGCTTTCATTTGAAAAGTGAAAACAGTTCATTTTCTGTTGCTCTTTACAGTTTAATAGTTTATTTCTACACATACGCTGTTCATTCACTCCTTTAAAGCTGAAATAAAAGCTAGATTTCAGTCTTTGTAACTGCGTAGGTGTGACAGAAATAGTGATTTATTCAGGTTTTGTCTGTAAATCCTTACTCTTAGTTCAGTTTAAATGATAAACCTCTAAATCAACGGTGTCAAACATATGGTCTGTGGGTCAGAACTGGCCCGCAAAAGGGTCCAGTCCAGCCAGACTCAGAGGAATGAGTTTTGTGAAATGCAAAACAACACTGAAGATAGTAACACTCATTTTGTTCCAGGTTCCACATTCAGACCAGTTAAATACTATCATAATACGCTATAAATAATAATGACAACAACAAATTCTTCTCTTTGTTTTAGTGTAAAAAAAGTAAAATTACATGAAAATGTTTACTTATTCTTTCAGAAAAAATATGAATAAGCTGAAATGTCTAAAGAAAAAGAAGTGTAATTGTATCAATATTCTACTGTTATTAAATATCTATTAAATGTTTAGTGTATTTGTAGATCTACTGTGATCTGTTAGTTATAATGCACATGTGTAAATGATAAACGGAGGCAGAATATTGTTAAAATTTCACGATGTTCATGTTATTCATATTTTTCTTTAAACGATGATAGTGTAGATGTATTTAGTATTTATTTATTTGCACATCACAAACAACAAGAAATTTAAAAAATTTATGTATCATTCAAGTAACACCATTGTGCAGGAGAGGATAGAAGTCAAAAAAGGCTTATATCAATACACAAAAAACAAATAAAGAATAAAAATACAATATAACTGAAATAATAATTAAAAGTAAAAAATAAAAAAATACAAATCAAATTATATAAAGCTCGTAAATTTGAGTCCTTTTCAGATACTTTTTAAATAACAATAAAGAAGATGTTGATTGAAGTTCAGGACCTAGATTATTCCAAAGATGTGTTCATGATATTTTAGAGAATACTGACGGACAGAAGTCCGACAGTACGTAAGATAAAGTAAGATTTGTTTGGGTATCGTGCAGGATAATTGTGAATAACAGAAGACAACATAAAAAAGTTCTGGAAAACTTTAGAAAGGACAAGAAACATTGGAAACAAACATGGAAACATTTTCAGTATGAAATTCTACTTTTTTAAACTCTAAAATAAGGAGAAAAGTTTGGAGTGGTCATTATTTATAGGTTATTATGTTATTATTTTACTTCTGATCATATTGGGCTGAATGTGGCACCTGAACTAAAACAAGTTTGACACCCCTGCCCTAAAGCATCATGGGAAAACAGATGGACCGCCAGCCGCTGCCTTCGTCCACCAAACGTGTGTTAATGGAAACACAGACGACAGATTCAAGCACAATGAAAACAGGATCGTTTGTAAATGTTTTGATTTTCACTCTAAAACATAGAGAAACGTTTGGAGTTGTCATTATTTCTAGGTTATTGTTCATGCAGGCATTTTTAATCCAGCTGACTCAGGGCTGCTACAAACTGACTGCACTTTATGGATTTATCACATTTTAATTGTATTTTAAAACTGTATTTTATTCCGTATTTTTAACTGCTTTTAACTATATCTTGCGCTGTAAAGCATTTTGTAACTAAGGGTGTTAGAAAATATGGGTTCTGCAATATATAGCAATATTTCATTTCACAATACTGTATCGATATTAAAAAGTACCATATCAATATTTTTAGGTATTTATTCAAATGCAGATATGGTGGAGGTTCATTTTTGTTTTTTGGTTTTCTTTATTGTTTATTTTTTATTGTTTTATTGTTTTATTGATTATTATTTAATGCTGTTCTATTAAATAATAGTTATTTGAATCATCCTAAAAGCACTTTTTACTGTCTGAGAGGCAGATGTTAGCTCCTTTGTTGGGACTGCACAAAAATAATGTGATAATGTTGGTTATGAACTAATAGAATATGAACATTTGAACAGGATGTTAAACTGTAATGTCTGTAAAACATAATTTAAGTTTGAACACAGGAACATTTTGTGATATAACATTAGATCCTGTTCTGATCAAATAAAAATGTGTTCAGTATTTGTGCATATTTCTGGTGTAATTCAATTCTTCCAGGAAATAATATTTTTTAAAAAAAAGAAACAAACAAAAAATGTCCTTTTAAACAGTATCACGATATATCATGATATGTCGTATTGTGTGATTTGTATTGTATCGCCAGATTTTTGCCAATACACAGCCCTATTTGTGACCCCCTGTCTGTGAAAAGTGCTCTATAAATAAAACTTATTTATTTAGGATATTGTGTTATTACTGTACTGGTCTGGTCCACTTCAGATCCTATTGGACTGAACTAACATGAGTTTGACACGTCTGCTCTAAATAAACATGAAAATCAACAGCAAACCGAACAAATGTCCCTCATTACGGTGATGATCCAGACCCAGATGAAGTTGACTGATCCCTGAGGGGAAACTCTCTCATCTACACCAGTCCTCCTTCTGCAGTGCATTTCCTTCCGTACCGTGTTGTTCCGTCGCTGGTGGAATGTATTTGTGTTGTGTTTTTCCCGCAGTCGTGTTGTGAACAGATGCAGATGTGCGTCCGTCTGCAGATGTTCCTTTAACAACGCCCGTTTCGTTTCCATTCCATGCCGCTTCGCCGAGGTCAGACTCCGGTGCCTTGCTCGAGAGCCCTTCAGCGCTCAGGGAGGAGGAGGCCGAGGTCTCTGAACAGCCCTCCGCCTCCGTCACATACGCACTGCATCCACATCCACATCCACTGGGGTTTCCACGGCAACGGCTCCAGGAAACTTCACAAAGTCGCAGCCGCTCAGTTAGAAAACTTTCATCACTGACAGTTTGAGAATGGAGGTCGGGTTCAATGGATGTTTTAGAGCAGGGGTGTCAAACATAAGGCCCGTGGACCAAAATCAGCCCACCAAGGGGTCCAGTCCGACCCGTGGGAAGAATTTACCAAGTGCAAAAATTATACTGAAGATATTAACAGTCTGTTGAACTCGTTTTAGTTCAGGGACATGCAGCTAGGGATGCACAATAATTGTTTTTTACAACTGATACCGATAAACGATAACTTCCTGCTTCTTGTAACTGATACCGATACCAAACACCAGTAGTTCCCATTCTTCAAATTCTTTTATTCTTATTTCCAGTCAGTGTTAAACTTTGTTAATGGTCCAATAAAGGCTTCTACAGAACCTATGTCTGCTTCAAATGGACAAAAGACCAAGGATTTTTAGTTCTTACTGTTTATGTCCACAGACAGTGGTGATGAGCGATCTCTGTTCTGGGACATTAAGCTACATTTAACTTTTTTGACGTTAAGTGTTTTCAAATGTCCCCCTTTTTCTGCTGCTGTCGAACCAAAACGGACAGAACAACCGCTGGATCTTCCTTTGGGTCTTACAGCAGAGAGTAAGGAACTGAAAACCCTCTGACTGACAAAAAAATGGACTGAACCACACCACTTCTTCTTCAACTTTGGACCGAATATCACCTCTTCAATATCGGAACGATAATAATTGGTGCCAATAGTTATTATACATCCCTACGTGCAGCCCAACATGATCTGAAAATAAAATAAATAATAACAACTCCAAATGTTTTTCTTGGTTTAATGTGAAAAGAAAATCCTTACATTATGAAAATATTTACATTTACAAACTATCCTTTAACAAGTTTAATGATTTCAATGTTAGTGGCTGTAAGCTCCGCCTCCAGAGTCACCGCCCCCTTTCACTAAGCAGCCAATCAGAGATGTTCCACTGGTGCAGTTTAATTGGATACTGTGGTTAAAGGTTTGTTCATGTTGGAGGTTTTTAACCCTTTATCGTAACAGAAGCTCTGGTCCTAGTGTCGTCTTTACTGTTAAATACGACCAGACTGTAGAGGAAACGACCAAAACATTTGACCTGATGATGCAGTGGAACCGATAAAAGGAATCGTTAATCAAACAGACTAACGATTCCAAGTAATGTAGCTATCAGTTCTTGATTCCCATTCCAATAGTTCATAAATAATGAATGGAATCATTAGTGTGTGTCTGTAAACCTCACCAGTCACTAAATAACCGTTGACTCGGAACCAAAAATCAGCTGCAAACCTTGCAGAAACGTCTTCCCCTGATCTGAAACTCATGTTAGTTCAGGTTCCACATTCAGCCCAATATGATCACAGGTGGATCAGACCAGTGAAATTATAACATAATGAGAAATAAATAATAACTCCAATCTTTTTTCTTTTGTGCAAAGTAAAAGTGTATTTTTCACAATATTCTGCCTCAGCTGCTCGATTACACATGTCCATCATGACATACAGATCACAGTGTGGATCTACAAAGACACAAAATATTGATGACTGATAAAATTCCACTTACTTTTCTTGGGAAATTTTAGGTTGTTGATAGTTTAGTTTAGATTATTCACATTTCACATTTTATTCAAATTTTTTGTGAAAGGGTAGTTTGAAATGTAAGCATTTTCCTTAGGTAATGTAACTTTTTCCACAGTAAAACAAAGAGAAAAATCCATCCATTCAGTCATTATTTATAGGTTATAAACCCCCCCAAGAAGGGGAGACAAGGAGTAGTGTTTTTGGTTTGGTTTGTTTGTTTTTTTCTTAACACTCTAGCAGAAAAACTATCGCTTCAATTCACACTAAATTGGGTTTATGTATTGCGAGTGACCCAGAATAGATGTCGTTACATTTTGGGAAAAATAGGTCAAAGTTTCAATTTTTTATGAACTTTTTAACACCCCCACTCCCACCCCACCCCATTTCACATGTCTGTAGCAGCAAAACTATTGGTTGAATTCATACTAAATTTGGTGTAAATATTGCCAGTGATCCAGAATAGATGTGATTACATTTTGGGAAAAGTAGGTCAAAGTTCAAATTTTGAATTAAAATGTAATTTGAATTAATTATGAATTTAAAAAGAAGTTCTCCCATTTACTTATAATGGGTGAAATTTCAAATGTCTATAAATACATCAATTTTTTTTCAGTTTACTTCAAACTTGGCACATATATAGAGGCAATTGATACACTGACATCTGCACGTGCATAGACATGATGACATCAGCTGGATCGATGCCAACATAAGCTACAGTACGTGCAGGGGGCGGGGTTTGTTGTGCCTGAAACCACTTGTGATGTTATTATGTCACTGGTTTAATCCGCTTCAGATCCAATTGGTTTATATTTGAGCTAAAATGAGTATGACATTGTTGACTCTTATATTTTCTGTTTAATTTGTGCATTGCTAAATTCATCCCACGGGCCAGATTGGACCAGGTGGTGGTCCTGTGTCGGTCCTCGGGCCACATGTTTGACCCCCCCTCGTCTTCCAGCCTTCAGTCCTTCTGCCTCATCCACTGAACATGAGCTGAATTGCGTTTGAAGTAGAGCTTTCTGATCTTCTTGAAGGATGTGGACTGAAGCTCCTCTGTGGAGTCGACAGGGTTAAGGTGGGCCAGTTGAGCCTCCTCTCAGGCCTCGGGTCGACCCCCCCCCCCCCCCTCAGGATCAGCCGTCATGCGAGGGCCTGCTTAGCTCCCGGCTCTGGGCTCCAAAATAAGCAGAGTTTTTTTTGCGTCGACGTGGCCATGTGCTCGGCAGGAGGGCGGCGGATAATCCCCTTTTCCTCCTCATCCTCTTCCTCGCCCTCTATTTCTGGACTGTATTTCTACTTCCCCTGCTGCATCATGGGAAAAGTCGTCCTGAGTTTTGGTTTCTTTCAGTTGATGACTTCTGTGAACGTTGGGATCAGATGGATTTCATCACACGTTTTCACATAATCATATATTCTCACATTGAGTCTGTAAAACGTCGTAAATGTCATTAGATCATGAATGTATTTACTGACAACTCATAATATTTAATACTGAAGGTAACTCATAAATAAAAGCTGCAGCGATTATTTGATTAGTTGTTTACTGTTGATTCAGATGATCATTATACTTTTTAAATGGAAAAAGGAGTTTTTTTTTTTTACATGAGAACACTCAAATTTCCTTTATCCAGGGGAGCATATTATGCACACTTTGTACTTCATGTTATAATAGGTCTTGTATATACAGTTGTGAAAAAAATTATTAGACCATCCCTTGTTTTCTTTAGTTTCTTGTTCATTTTAATGCCTGGTCCAACTAAAGGTACATTTATTTGGACACATATAATTCTAACAACAAAAATAGCTCATAGTAGTTTAATTTCAGAGCTGATATCTATCCATTTAACATGTTTTCTTGATTAAAAACCAAAATCAACTCAGTTCTTCTGTCAATATCTATGTCATTGTACTGACAAAAACAGTGCTTTTAGACATTCCATGTTTTCTTTTCTGTCTGTTTTAGTCACATGATACACACAGGAGTTACGACTGGATTACATAACCACTGTTTTTGATGACTTTTGATGGTCTAATCCTTTTTTCCGCAACTGTATATAAGGTTTATTTGATGAAGGACAGATACATGTACATAGATGAACTGTTTTACACTTTTACACAAATAAAAAAATTACAGTAAGAAGTTTAAGATATTGACAGTTTTTATATTGTTGACTTTTGACTCTTTAGCTTCATTTGATTAGACTTTATATATAACCTTCCAGTATCTAGGTGAGCATATTATGCACACTTTGCACTTTATGTTATAAAAAGCCATATTATTTTTCACAATTTGTTTTAGGTCAGAATTCAAAAGTTGTTTTTTTTATTATTTATTTATGTATATATTATTATTATTATTATTATTATCATTATTATTATTATTATTTTTATTATTTTTATTTTTTTTTGCCTGATTTTTAAAAATTGTGACCCATCCACTAAAATCATCACATTATAAACTGTTAAATTCCTACACTAACACCTTCTACCAATTAGTAAAAATGCACTGACACATTTAGCATTTAACATTTGACCCAGATCCAATAATAATAATAATAATAATAATATATATTAACCAGTGTTGGTCTTAATCATTGACAGATGACAGGATGAAAAAATAACTGATCCAATTTGTATGTAGTATTTAAAAACAACTACAAACAAACAGGGCTTTTAAAGGGTTAAAATATGACTGTTATTGAGTATTTGGTATTTTTGTTTATGGCTCAAGTTGATGAAGTATAAAAAAAAAGTTAAAAACAAATTATGAAAAACATTTTGACAATACTATTACACTGCAGATTATGTGTTTTGATGCACAAAGGATGTCTATGATCGGGACACCAAAGGGTTAATTATTTCATCCTGAGATGATAAACTGAAGCTGATTTCGTTCTGGTTCCATTTTTTCACCATTTAATGATTCACAGGAGGATCTGAAAACCGTCAGAACTTGTTACTTTTGGGGAATTTAAGTCAGTTTTAAAGGGTTTAGAAAATAAAATGTTGGTATTTGTACTATTTTGTATTGATTCAGTCTCAGTGGATGGAAGTTGTTTGTTTGTTGTTTTTATTTGTCGTCACAACATCGTCTGTGCTGCTTTTGGACCAGGTCACTGATTGAAACAGGTTTAATCTCCATGAGGATTTCACCTGGTCAAATAAAGGACTTAATAATAAATAATTAATTGAGGATGTAGTCAGGAGATTAGTTGATTGACAGTAATGCTTTCTTAAAATATTGATGATCTGCTGTGGTTTCAGTGATTGAGTCGACTGCAATCGGCTTCGAACTCTGTGGTTTTTGCAGAGATACTGTTCTGCACCAGTTATTAGTGGCTGAGGAGGAGGAAACTCGTTCTGAACCGATGAACATTTGCAGCGAAAGTGGAAATGTGCAGAATGGGCAGCAGCAGATTGAGGTGTTGGACGCAGAGCTGCTTATTGGATAAAGACATAATGTGACCTTTAGCCTGATAAATAATGCTGCTGGTTTGGGGAAATCAGCAGCAGATGCACGCATTCACATTCCTGACGGAGACAGAAGGAGATAGTTTGGCTGAAATCTGGGTTTTCCAGCCTTCGTCTGCAGACGTTGTGTCTGTTTGAGCAGAGTTTAGAACAGACTGACCTCAGTGAAGGCCGACGGTTACAGTGATGGGTTCTCCAGTCGTATACGGAACCAAAGTTTACTAAAGAAAACTGTTCCTACTGTAAATATATGTGTAATCCCTGAAGTAAACACTGGTCCTTAACTCTACATCCATCTGAGACGCTGCAGTGTTTCATTTATTTCAACAGACTTTTATAATACATGTTAATATTCTTAACTCTAAAACTGTAATTCTGAAACTGGTCTGGACTTGGACCCACATATATATATATATATATATATATATATATATATATATATGTATGTATGTATGTATAATAAAAAAACTTTTGTTGAAACTGGTGAATATTGGGAAAACAAGTATGGATGGATTGGATAATAAGGAGTGAATACATGGATATATTATGTATTGTATGTTTTATATAAACTAATATAGCTGTGGGTTATAGAAAAAACATAATTGAGTCAGTAGTGGTTTTTCCATTGACCCTCAAATTGTGTGACTATAACTTGTGCATATAAATTTATCTAATGGAAAAATGACAATTTTGCCCAAACTCATTTTTCGATTGAAAGTTTTTGCGCTGGCAAGAGGTGGTTTTTTGGGCGTAACGCGATTGGTATATCATGCAAAACTGCAATGGAAAGACCTTTTTCTGCAACTAGAGTCACATGAATAAAAAAACAAAACAGATGTTGACGGACGTTACAAGAAGAGAAGAAGAGTTTTAAAACAAACATGGTGCAGTATGTGTGGACACACCAGGAAACCCAATCATTTTTTAATTTAGTACAAGATAGAGGGCTAATATATAATAATAATGAATATATCTGTAATCAGCACCATATTTACGTTTGTCACCATGTTTATGGAATGACTTCTCGTGATAATAAATAAACAAATCATCGCATTTGTTATTTAATGGAAAACCTGACCTTACACACTTCTGTTTTTTTGACATTTAGTAAATATCGGTGAAGTTTTGCGTATAAGTCCAATGGAAAAGCGACTTGTCATATATAATATAAATTCTAAGGAAAATTGTATATAATCACAAATAATAGCCAGTTGTATATTGTATTATAGTGGTTTATATTTTGTACATATATTGTGAATTATGATGTAGAATTGTATATCTATATCATAAAAGCCAAGTGGCCTCTGTGTGTGTGTGCGTGTGTGTGTGTGTGTGTGTGTGTGTGTCTCAGCAATCACACTAAATCTGTACACAGCTGACTGCTGCAGTTTGTCATACTTATGTATTTTGGTCAAGGACGACAGTAGCAAAAAACAGCAAACGGATAGGACCAGTATTTTGGGAGATATGAGTAATTTTGGAATACAATAGCCTTACAATCACATTTCTATGGCCAGAACACTTTGGCGGTGACTGCTGGACAAATGTGGTACAGCATTCACGAATACACAACAGCATAAAAACGACCACATCTAGAACCTGTGGATCCACATGGGTCAACACACTAGTATGATAATAATTCTATTGATATAGACATATATGCATAGATTAATATAGTTTTATTTGTTGTACTAGTGCGTTGACCTGTGGGGAACCATGGGCTCTAGATCCTCTGATCCAGTTCATTCCTGTACTTTCTTGGTAAATTCCATTGGTGTTTTCAGTTGTATAACTTCTCAGCTGGCATGTCTGTTCCTGCACAGGAAATTTGACACCATGGCAATGTGGCCCTATTGTTTATCTGTTGCTAGGTAACCCACTTCAATGATGATTCTATGATTCTGGGCATAGCAATGTGATTGGCCACTGGGTGGGGGGTGATTGTATTCCAAAGTTACCAATATCTCCCAAAATTTTGGTCCTATCAACTTGCCATTTTCACTAGTCTGTCCCTCGACTAAAAATCCACAAATATGACAAACTGCAGCAGTCAGCTCTTTATGGGTTTATTATGATGCCTGAGACACACACACACACACACACACACAGAATCCACTTCCCTTTTATAATATAGGATTATAATAAAGGGATGGATTAAATAACCGTTTACTTCTTCCCATTCCTTTTCAGATGTGTAGGCCCAAATAACTTTATTTTATTATTTTCTTGTTGTATCTGAAGAAAAGACAATTAAAAAATAAATAAAATATGAAGACACTAAAATCAACACTTTAGAGCAGAAAGATGCGAAAGACTCACTGAACTCACTGGGTTAGCATTGTTGATGCTAATGCTAACAGCTCATAATGTGAAATAACATAATAATACACTGATACTGAATTAACAGCTAGATCAGCAAATAAACCCTGTTTTAGTGGATAAACCACCTCCTACTGATGGATTTGACTTAAAGCTGTCGTTGGACCTGATGAAAACCAGACCAGTTCTTATTAAGCCCACAAACTGAACCAGAACCAGCATCGGGTTCATGTTGGTATCATAGAACAGGCTGTAGTTGTTTTCTTCCTGTCAGGCCCATTTGCATTTCCTTTTGTCTCTCTGTGTTCATACATGTGTGTTTCTCAGACAGCAGATCTATAGGTGTTTATTCTGCTCTGAAAACACTTCACCTCAACAATGAGGCTGTTGAGCTGCTCGCCGCCGCCGCTCGGCTCTGTGTCACGTATTGTTGCATCTTAAATAAAGCCTGTCGACATTTACAGACGATACAGCAGGGATGGTTTTGGTTTTATGATGGATTCACTAGTTTTCATTGTGTTTTTATTTAAATGTCGTCTATAAAGATTCCCACTAAACCTGCAGAGGTTCAGCTCACCTTCAGTCATTAAACTACTCGTCTGTGTGGATAATTCACTGATTAGGTAATTTGTCAAGAAAAAGAAGTTGCTGTCGACCAGAATCAGATGCTTATGTGGTTATTTATGTGAATTAGTGATAAAGTTGTTTATTTTTTGTTGACTTCTCCTCAGTGTTTGTTCATTTCTGTTCATTTTTTCCTCATTTCTGTTCATTTTTTGTAATTTATGTCCAGTTTTTGCTGATTTATTTTAAGTTTTTATTAATTCCTTTTTTTTTTTTTTTTTTTTTAATTCTATTCATGTTTTGCTAATTTCCGTTCTCTTTTATGTTAATTTTTTGCTCATTTCTTCTAGTTTAGTGATTATTTTGCTATCATCTCATCATTGTTTTAAGCTTAACTCTTCCACAACAGAAAATTAACCTAATGATTGCGATATTCATTATTATTCTGTTAATTTTTAGCAGCTGTCAGTGAAAGTATGAAGCTGGGAATCAGTTCAGTCAGATCATGTAATGTGTATAAAGTTGCGTTTTAGAAAACACTACAACATTAAATAATCATAATGTGTATAATAATAATAATAATAGATCATGGACTGTATATATTTAATGGCTGGAGGAACCATTGGGTCACCCATTGGTCGTTTTGAAGCCAGTAATTTTGTGTTTTGGTTGTCGTTTTTGGCTTTTTGGAGTTGGAAGTGATCATAATTAGACAAAAGGGGCGGAGCTGCAGGAGCGTAAATATTGATTGGTGTATTAGTGACTCTTTAAAACTGTAAACTTCATCAAATATTAAGTACTATTAGCCTGAGCTACAGTGGATCTGTCTGTCAGGAAAATGTGTGTTTTAATTAATAAACAGAAACTCTGGAAGTCTGACTAGGCCGCAGCGTGCTGTCAATCACACCTGTCAATCACTGCAGACACGAGCGCGTCTATTGGAGCTGAGATCTGATTAACGAAGCGTGAACACGTGAACGTCCTGATGCTTTGGCTTCAGTTCGTGTCCGTTCATGTAGATGATGATGATTGATAGACTGATTTATGTCAGATTGGATGGAAATAAATAAAAAACTAGTCTTTAGCAGCCTTTTATTTCTCTGAAAGTTCAGTACATCCTCCACATCATGCAATAAATCTGTTTTTACAAGCGCTTTTCAGGGAAACTATTTTTATGTACCTTTAACAGACTACAGTTTAATATGTGTATTTTAATCTAGGGATGTAACGATTACCAGTATAACAATAAAATTCCTGATGGTTAGTATTACCGTTTAAATTGTAATTATCATGATACCCGTGTTTGATTTTCGCACTTTCAACACAAACTTGATATGGAAAATAGTCAAACAATGGCCATAAGATGCCATCTTTAATGTGCATTTGTATGTTTGATGTTTACATGGTAATATTTGAAAGTTTCTGCCAACAGAAAGTACATTGTGTTGTTATTTTATTTATTTTTCTTTTTTTTTTTTCCAAAATCCAACTTGGTTAAATTATTTCAGGTTGTGTATAAGTACTTTTTGAACATTTCAAGCACATTTCAACAATATTGTGATAATAATGATAACAATAACCGTGATACGAAATTTTCATATCGTTACATCCCTACTTTAATGATATTAGTTCACATTAGTTGGTTCTTTCAATGCTTTATTAAAAGACACAATAACCCACCAACAAAAGTGAATCATCAACATAAGAACCAAAAAAAAAAAGTATACTATGATACCAAAGAAATACTTCATACAGTTTTAGTGTTACTTCCACATCTGTAAAGGACTGAAGACATAAACACTTATTTATACCACCCCTTTATTACAACACAACACAACAAGATCGACCTCTATTAATAAAATATGTATATATGTCTACATCAATATAATAATTATATAACTCTACATCATAATACACTACATATGTGATAAATATAAACCAATTTAAATACAGTATACAATTGGCTATGTATAATTATGTACAATATTCCTCCTGCAGTTTTATACTATATATGGTTGTGTCAGTTATTTATTTTTTTAAAATAAAACTGACAACTATATACCTCTCTTCATTAACTGGCAGCATTTGAAACATTATCGAACAGACTGTTAAATAGAGTAGATGATTACAGTGACAAATGGGACAAATGGGCCGTTACTTTTCCTATGCAGGTCAATGACGTTTCCAGCTTAAGAATGTGAATTTGACTCAGTGATCAGTAATGACTGCTGTAACCGTGTATATGTGTACTGCTGGCATCGTCTTTATTGTTTTATGTTTGGTTTTGTTTCAGATTGTCCACGTCTTTGGTGTACTGGCTGAAGGTGTGGAATTCTATATTTTGTACGGCCTATTTTAAAGTTAATACAGTTCAAGTCATAAAAAAACAGTGACAACTATATTAGTATACATATAGTATATAAATGTATAAGATGGAAGATGACTCCATCATAAACACAGTCCGCTCATCATCCAGCCCTCATCACCTTCAACTGCCTCCATAGAAACGCCCCCGACTACCTCAAGGACCTCCTCACCCCTCCACCTTTAGTCTCCGGCCCCACAGCACCAGCCTCTTCCTCCCCCCCACAACTAAACTTTGGACCATGGGAGACCGGGCCTTCTCCTCTGCCATCCCCCCATATCTGGAACTCCCTCCCTGACCACCTCAGAGCTCCTCTGTCACTGGACTCCTTCAAAAAGGGGCTAAAAAAATTCTTTTTTAGACAGGCTTTTTATAGACCACCATGATGCTCTCTTTTATTACCTCTGCCAGGAGGTATTGTGATCACTTTGCTTTGTGTGTTTGTTTGCGTGTTTGTTTGTTTGTTTGTTTGTTTGTTTGTTAGCAACTATACGGGAAAACTATTACAACCATCTTTACCAAATTGTCCCCACATATAGGTCTAGGCCCTGGGACCAACCCATTCAATTTTGGGCCAAATAGACCAAAGTTCAAGGTCACAGCAAGGTCACAAAATCTACAATTTTCCAGTCTCTCATCATTGAGCAATTTTTGAAAATTCATACAAAGTTTGAAACAACTCTGATTAGCCTCCAATTTGATCCACCCGTAGCGTATAACAATATCTTGTATCTGGCGCAAAATTGTCCACATCCACGAGGGAGTGTGGACTCTGTGGACATTTACATTTAACATTGAAAATCCCATTTACCACACATTTAAAATTAGAACTCAACAAATATTGATTGGAATTGAATATAATTGGACATACACATGACTGGTACTAAGCTTCAGCTTTTTCTGCTCTATGGAACAACCTGGAAACTGTTTAATTTAAAAAGAAATAGTTGATCCACATATGCACACCGTTCGGGGTGCTTGGCGGAGGTTTGCGTTCTCTGAACATTTGTTTGCTTAGTCTTTTATTCCTGATACAGTATTTTATTTTTTATCGGACTGTCTTCTTTCTGTAGCACTTTGAGATTCCATCAAATGAAAAGTGCTTTATACATGCAATTTTTGTTATTATTATTATTATTATTATTATTATTATTATTATTATTTATTGTTTACATAACAAACAAAAAACATCACTGGCATTTTTGGAAATTTTCCCATGAAGTGCATTGTGGGAATGGTGACCAAGCGAAAGCAGTTTCTCACAGATTCTGGTAGAAATCGATCCAGATGTCTCCACTGTAAACTCCTCCAGTCCACCAGGGTTGTTTTCCAGAATGAGTCTAGTCAGTGGATGGAGGTAAAGGACACATTTGGGTTCAGCTTCAACAACAGACAAACTGATGCTGCAGGGAACTCCCATTCCCACAATGCACTTCCTGACAAAATTTCCGAAAAGGCCAGAGTGACGTTTGGGTTTGTTCTGTAAACAATCGGACTGTGCTTATGGTGGAGTCATCTACGAAGGTGTTCAACGTGAGGAAAGTGATTCAGGTGCAGAAGAACGGACAGACTAATGGATTAGAGAGAACTAGGATCTGACTGGAGTTGGACACATGTGAACAAACATCTGGGATCAAAGTCAGACGCTGCTTTAATGTTCTGTTGAAACATTCATCCGCTGTCCATTCATCCACAAACCTCTGCAGAAAAAGTTCATTTAACTTATTTTTTAAAGTGACTAATACCCCCCCCCCCCCCCCCCCCTTCCCCCATTAATTATTTCTTGCCTTGTGCATTATTTGCTCTGATTCTGTGATGACTCTTCTTCATGTTTGCGTTTCTTCGTAGCTTTAAGCAGTGGTTGATTCATGAAACAGTAACTCTATAAAATATTCATCAGAACTGATCCTCTGAACTGATTTAGATATTTTCGATTCCACGTGGTGATCGTTACTTTATCCCTTTGATCATCTTGTCACATACATTAATGAGCGCTAATAGATTTTCTGCAGCTTCTGTTAAATGAAATGTTAATATTAATTCTGTGATTAAAGTGCTGCTGCTGCTGCTGCTGTTTCCCAGTGTTTGATCAGTGCTGGTTTTCAGGCCGTTAACTCCTCGCCGTTTGCGGCTCGGTGTCGGTTTGCTGTGGCGTGGCGGGCGTCGCGTCGCCGCTCGGCATCTGATGAGCTGGACCTGTTGTGTTGTTTGATTAGCGATGCCCGAGGCTGCGAGCGTTTCTGCGTCTTTATAGTAGAATCATAAAACACAGGGAGGTCAAAGTGAACTGAGACAGTAAACACACCGATGTGTCTGTTTTACACAGCATGAGGCGTTCAGGGTCTGACTTTATGTAAATATGTCTGAATCCTTCACACAGTGAAGATCTGCACTGTTTCTGCTTCCACCTGAGTTCAACCTGATTCATAAAAAGCCTGTGGTTTCTTTTTCTCCTTCTTCTCCTCCTTCTTCTTCTCCTTCTTCTCCGTCTTCTCCTTCTCCTCCTCCTTCTTCTCCGTCTTCTTCTTCTCCTCCTTCCTCTTCTCCATCTTCTCCGTCTTCTCCTTCTCCTCCTCCTTCTTCTCCGTCTTCTTCTTCTCCTCCTTCCTCTTCTCCATCTTCTTCTCCTTCTTCTCCTTCTTCTTCTTCTCTGTCTTCTTCTCCTCCTCCTTCTTCTTCTCCGTCTTCTTTTTCTTCTTCTTCTTCTTTTCCTTCCTCTCATTCCTCTCCTCCTCCTCCTCCTTCTTCTCCGTCTTCTTCTCCTCCTTCTTCTTCTCCTCCTCCTCCTTCTTCTTCTCCTTCTTCTTCTCCTCCTCCTTCTCCTCCATCTTCTCCTTCTTCTCTTTCTTCTTCTTTTACTTCTTCTTCTTCTTCCTCCTCTTCTTCTCCTTCTCCTCCTCCTCCTCCTCCTCCTTCTCCTCCTCGTTCTTCTTCTTAATTTTGTCATAGAAGCTGTAAACTCTAAACCTCTAAAAACTTCTAAAACTCTAAACCTTTACACTAATGCAAAAATGTAAATAATAATATGATAATATATGGTGATAAATCACTTGGTAACGGTTAACTATAGGAGAAAATGTCACCACAAAAATAGTTCTGGGTCTTTATGGAGTAGCCTAACCCAGACAGTGGTTAAACCTGGTTTATAATTATTCAGAAAATGGATGAAAGTGTTGGATGTGAAGGTGGTGCTGATGGTGAACGTGACTGAATGTTGGTTCTTGTTTCGACCTGATCATCGTTTCCATGACCATAAAAATCCAATAACTATTAATAATCAGATCATTGTAATAATCAGATCTAATGCATTTACACGCACTTCAGAAATACGATAATCCATAAACCCTGGTTTAGACGTTTCAGTCCATTATTGGATTTCTTTTGGAGTTCATTCATTCATAGTGACACTCAACTCAGACTTCCTGTTATTGTCTTCAACATCACTTCTGTTTTTAATGATTTTAATTGTTTTTCCACATGTGCAAATGGAAACAAATGACAAATCAGATTAACCTGTATACATGCATGAAGACATTGGAGTAAATCCAGGTGTGTTCAGATTATACTGTTTACATCAGGGCTCTCAAACTCATTTTCTTTCGGGTTCCACATTCAGCCCGATTTGATCTCCAGTGGGCCGGACCAGTAAAATAATAACAGAATAACCTATAAATAATGACAACTCCAAATTGTTGTCTTTGTTTTAGTGCAAAACCCCCCATTAAATTATGAAAATACTTTTACAAACAATCCAAACAAAAAAGATGTGAATAACCTGAAAAAACTGAAATTTCTGAAGAAAAATAAGTGCAATTTTAACAATATTCTACCTCAACTTATCATTTCTACATGTGCATTATGGATCAGATCTACAAAGACACTAAACACTGAGGAACAGGCAGAAAATGGTTAAAATTGTCCTTAATTTTCTTTAGACATTTCAGGTTGTTCATATTTGTTCAGGTTATT
This sequence comes from Sphaeramia orbicularis, assembly GCF_902148855.1. NCBI lineage: Eukaryota > Metazoa > Chordata > Actinopteri > Kurtiformes > Apogonidae > Sphaeramia > Sphaeramia orbicularis. The sequence continues at coordinate 5,253,545 of NC_043963.1, forward strand.
TGCATTTTATTGTTACAGGATAGTTTGCAAATGTAAATATTTTCAAAATTTAATGTTATTTTTTGCACTAAAACGAAGACAAAAATTTGAAGTTGTCATTATTTATAGGCATAATGTAATATTTTTTTCATGTCAAACCGAGAAGAAAATCTGGAGTCATTCTTTTTTGTCGGTTCTTCTGCTGTTATTATTTGACTATAGATCATATTGGTCTGTATGTGGAACTGGAACTAAAATGAGTTCCACAGCCTTGACTGTGGATTTTTTTGTACTTTGCTAATTCATCACATTTCACAGTTCATTTGGTGGGCCGCATTTGGCCCCCCGGACCACATGTTTGAGACCCCTGGTTTAAATGATCACTAATAGCCTGATAAATACATAAATCAGATACTGATCAGAGTTTGAGTGTGAATATAAACAGGTTCATGGATGTCTGATCCATGACCATCTCCAGCTGTAGAAGTCTTCATCCTGTCGGCTGTAGATGCGTTGATGTAATTACTTTGGTCTGTATGATGGCGGTGCGGCCCGGCGGCCATGACGCTGCTGCTGCCTCTGCCTCTTCCTCTGTTCATTGTTCAGCCAGTGGAACCTGGATTCCCTGCAGAGATCATGTCTTTCATACGAGGAGCGCCGAGCCTCTTCCTCCTCTGCTGCTCTGCTGCTCGTCTTCCTCGGGGCGACTCCGCCTCATCTCCGACTTCCTCTTGTATATAATGATATCTGAGGCGGTCACCGGGGAGCGACATGGACGACTCAATCTGCTGAACCGGACTCTGCAGAGGCATGAGAGGCTGGACGGTTAGCGGTAAATAAATGATGCTCAGGGCAGATGGAGGCTGGATGATCACATGTGTGCTTCATGATGAAACCTGACAAATCGTACTTGAAGTGACGCCGGCGTCTGAGCCTTAACGCGGACTTAAAGCTCAGGCTGGACGTTCACCTGCTTTAACTCACTCTGACACTTTTAATAAGTGCAAAACAAACTGTGGCAACATTTTTCATGAACCTTGGCACAAACTCGCAGTTATTGATTTCTGTCGTGAAGGAGCAGATAAATACTGGAGTAAACTGACAGCTTCACTGTCACTTTGTACAGATGCTCTGCTTCAAGTGTTGGCTTTAAGTTTCTACGTTTGGCAAATGTGCAGCGGACGTTCAGTGATATTTGAGTCTGGATGATGGATGAGTCCAGGTCCTCTCTGGGATCTGGTTCAGGCTTGATCTGAAAAGTCAATGATGTTTAACCCATAAAGACCCAAACAGCCACTGGCGACCAAAACCATCTACTGATCTAAAATATTTAATAACTTCTGAGCCACTAAACCTATTGATACGTTGAAACAATTGGTGTAAAATACAGTTCTTCATCTTTTCATGGTCATCACATATGACCCATTTGGACGTTCAGAGACTCCATAGTTACCATGGAAACACTGTCATCTTCTACAACATTGATTCACCAGTAAAACAAATGGAGTTGGATCAATGACAGTGGATGGACACACTTGTATTTACGTTCAGTTATTGATATCTTTGCTGAAAAAGTCACTTTTTCATCAGTTTTCTCTGTTTCTGTCTACAGTTGTGTTGTGGCTCAGTGTTGGGTTGTTGTGGCTCAGTGTTGGGTTGTGTTGCAGTTGTGTTGTGACTCAGTGTTGTGTTATGTTGCGTAGTGAAACTACCCGGGTCCACGGTGACCTTTGGCTCCACTAATCCCAGTGTGTTTCCGTGGGATTGCTTCCTGTAGGGAAAGGGGTTAATCGTGGTGCTGGGGCCAGATTTGTGACTGACTGGATTAAGAGGCTCACAGTGTTGGACACTCCACTAATCTGATGGTATCGTGGCCCTGCTGGGCTCCAGGAACCACTGCTGATGGAACGCTAATGCACCGCCCCCTCAGCCCACACCACCACTGTGGACAAACAGGGGGAAATAACTCCCATCAGCCCAGGTCCAGTGTCCAGGGTCCTTCATAGACCACATCAGGGTCATTCATGGACCAGACTAGGGTTCCTCATAGACCAGACCAGGGTCCTTCATAGACCAGACCAGGTTCCTTCATAGACCAGACCAGGGTCTTTCATAGACCAGACCAGGGTCCTTCACAGACCACAGGTGACTCTTTCTGAACCCATCCAGTCCTCTCCCTTGTGGTCTTGTGTAGGGTCGCTGGTCTCAGAGTTAACAGCTGTATTTATTCTCCCAGTTTTTTTTTTTTTTTTCTTTACTTGGATCTAGTTTTATTTTTTGTACTTTCACCCAAGCCTTCACCACAGTCTGATGAACATGTCCTTATATGTGAACAGTACGTGTATGTGCAGATGTTTGAAGCTCAATAAATCCCTTGTTTTGTATAAAATAGGAACAGATTTAGAGAATTTATGTTTAATATGCAGTTTATAGTCTGTAATCACTACTTTTTTTTTTTTTTTTTAAACTTTTGCTTCATTTAAATTCAGTTTTACTTCACACTTTGCACCGACACCAACCAGTGCCGTACATTTATTCAGTTTTCTGTGATTGAATGTGTATTTATTAACCTTAAACCTGAACCACCCTTCAATCCCTTTTCTCCACACCCACACCTATGGACAAACCTGGTTTTATTAAGAGTCTGAGTGTTGATTTAACACTTTACGACGGTTCCCACTCCCTGTGCGAGTCAATGATTAGCCCAGACTGCTCTGTATTTTTAGATCCTCGGTGTTGGATTGGACTCTGTTGGCATTTAGTCTCTCATTTAGCTTCTCCAGCTGCTCGGTTTTATCTTGGTTTGCTTTACATTAACATAGTCTGTTCTTTAGTCCTTTATACGGAGCTGAATCCTGCTCAGTTCGATGCTAACTGTCAGTAGAATTAAGGACTTGGCAATAGTTTCTTCATTTTTTCTGACCTTTAGCATAAAAATCAGTGGTACTTCTTTTCCAATGAGCTGCTCTTTATACTGAAATAATGCAGAAACTTCAGAGTAAAAGAGAAAAAATGAGCTAAAAGACTGATTATCTCCAAAGGAACAAAGAAACTGAATTATCCCGGTCTATTTCCAGCCATTTTCCTGTTTCACTTTAGAAAATAGTAGCTTCTGGTTCATGTAACCATCACTTTTCACCAGCGCTCCGTCTTGTACTTACAGCCGTGAAGTGATTAAAGAAAATGGACAAATTATGATGAATCCCACTTTTCTCACTGGACCGAAGATTCTAATGACAGATATATCAACGTAAAATCACATAACCAATGTTCAGTTAAAGCAGAGGACGTGTATTTAGAAAAAAAGGGGTTTTATTTAACAGTATTTTTAACTTTGAACACCAATTCAACAGGAAAACCATCAAATATACAAATAGAAACATGAAGAAAACCCAGAATTTGACTATTTTTTTTACTGAGCCTACCTTGTGATAACGGGCTCTACAAACAAAATAAAATCGATTTGACTCAATATCAGCAACAATAGTTTTATACTCTTAATGTTGATTTGATTAGGGGTGTAACAGTGCACTTGTTTGTACTGAACCTGCCACTGCAAAAAAAAAAAAAAAAAAAAAAAAAAAAGTAAAACATTACAACAGAGAGTATAACAGGCACAGAAGTTGGGTCGGACGTTCAAAGCATGTTAAGTTTCACTTTCGCTTTTTGGTTTGTTGCAGCTTTGTGACACAAAACAGTCCACGGGTTCCTTTATAGCAAATAGGTTTGGCAAAATCCAGTGAACCTGCTCCTCTTCTCCTTCACCGAGCCTCTGCTGTGGTGTTACTGGGAGGTCACATTCACAGTACCTTAGGGAATACTGTGAGGCGTTCAAAAACACTCCGTAAATTACGCTGTTTGCCATAAACGAACATAGAACGCTCAAAAATATAAAAATACTTAACATGTGGGGTGCCTGTTAATGCACAAATGACTGAACAGTATTTAGTAGAATTGTCCTGGACGTTACAGAGCGCAACCCCCCCCCCCCATACACACACACACACACACGCACAGGTCTCCTTCACTGTACCGAAAAGACCCCTGTACCGAAAACGTACTGAACCCAAATTTTTCTGTACTGTTACACCCCTAGATTTGATTAGTTTTATATTACTATCACTTATGCGTCTGTGGGATTAATAAAAGGTCTTATCTTATCTTATCTGGTCTGGTGTGCTCTTAATAGTCCATGTTTTCAGTTGTGTTGTTGCAGGTCCTCGTTCCTTAAATGTTCAGGTGAATCAGACTCTGTCGTTCACATTTGTCGTATTGTTTCATAAAACACATAAAATCTGCAGATTCATGACTGTTTTTCATGGTTTTGTTGTACAGACGCTTCTGTGTCACTGAATTCATCCAAGTATGAAAACCAGGCCTTAGTTCGGTCCAGGTCCAGTGTGGTTGTGTGTCTGTGTGCACGTTTGTGTGTTTGTTTGTGTGTCTGTTTGTGTGGTTGTGTTGTGGTTATTTGTTTTTCAGTCGTACATCTGCTCCTTAATGCACCAGTGGTTGGGTTGTGTTGAGTGGTTTGGAGAGTTGTGTTTCTTTGGTAGACACACACACACACACACACACACATACACACACACACACACACACACACACACACACATAGAGACACACATTTAGATACATACAGACTTACAAATAGATGCACACAGGTTCACATATAGAGACGCACAGATACACACACACACACACACACACACACACAGACTAACATATAGACGCACACACACACAGACTAACATATAGACGCGCACGCACATACACACACACACACACACACACAGACTAACATATAGACGCGCGCACACACACACACAAACACAGACTAACATAGATGTGCACATACACACACACACACTCACACACACACTAACATATAGATGCACACACACACACACACAGACTAACATATAGACGCACACACACACAAACACAGACTAACATATAGACACACACACACAGACTAACATGTAGACGCACACACACACTAACATGTAGACGCACACACACACAGACTAACATATAGAGATGCGCGCACACACACACAGAGACTAACATATAGATGCACACACACACACACACACACACACACAGACTAACATAGATGTGCATATACACAAACACACACTCACACACAGACTAACATATAGAGATGCACAGACACACACACTCACACAGACATGCACGCACCGACTCACACATGGGAAAACACAGACACACACACACTAACGTATAGAGATGCACAGACGCACACAGTCACACACACACACTCACACGGACTCAAACAGACCCACACAAACACATTTAGACACACACAGACTCACATATAGAGATGCACAGACACACACACACATACTCACACAGACATGCACGCACAGACTCACACATGGAGACACACAGACACGCGCACATACACACACATACACACACAGACTCAAGTAGACACACACAAACACATTTAGACACACAGACACACAAACACATTTAGACAGATACAGACACACACACACACACACAGACACACACGCACACACACACATAGGTTGTGGGTGGATTTAACAGATGGGTGATAAAGGTCAATAGAAGCTTGACCTGTTTACACACACACATACACATACACACACACACACTCACAGGATTGTGTCAGAGTGGGATGTTGCGTCTCTTTTGTCGTATTCTTTGTGTGTGTGTGTGTGTGTGTGTGTGTTTGTTTGTGTCAACGCTGACTGAAGTGTTACTCTGCTGTGGACGTGTCAGGTTCAAGTGCTTGGGTCAGAGTCTGTAAACTGTACGACTGCCACACACAGCTGGAAAACACAACCCAAAATACCTCCATCTAATCAATACGTATTGATCATCTTTAATAAAAACCAGGAGGGAAACTTCATACATTTTTAAAATAAATAAAAGACTTAATAAATGCCTGTACTGCTTTGATATTGATTTGATTATTGGTTGAAATGGTTTTTGAAGTCTTTTAAATCATTTTAGAGCTGGGTTAAAAAAAAAAGGTCAGCTGTGATGTTTTCAATGTTATGGACAATTTATGATTTTACTTAATTGATTTCTGTTTAAAATAGACCTTTACTCAAACTGCCTGCTGTGTTTTTCTGTGTTCTGTAACTTCTGCTGCTGCTGACATGGTCAGGAAGTTTTTCATCTCTACGAGTCATTTTTTCCTGCTTAAATAAAGGTTAATAAATAATAATAATAATAATGATAATGATAATAATAATAATTATTAATAATATATAACTGGAGGAACACATCCACAACTAATATATGAGAAGAAACAAACAGGTTGTACTCAGAGTTTTTTTAATCAAGAAAAGTTCCCTGATGAATCATTTCTGTTCAGCAATTTAAGCATTTTTCATGATTATCAGAAAACCCAGGCCCCAAGTTATTTATTTATTTATTTGTTTGTTTGTTTTAAATTGGTGCAGGTCTTGGTCTAGGTCTTGGTGCAGGTCTCGGTGTAGGTTTGGGGGCAGGTCTTGGTGCAGGTTTGGGTCCCAGTCTCGGTGCAGGTTTGGGTCCAGGCTTCGGTGCAGGTCTCGGTCCAGGTCTCAATGCAGGTTTTGGTCCAGGTCTCGGTCCAGGTCTCGGTGTAGGTCTCGGTGCTGGTTTCAGTCCAGGTCTTGGTCTAGGTCTCGGTGCAGGTTTCAGTCCAGGTCTTGGTCTAGGTCTTGTTTGTAGGTTTGGGTCCAGGTCTTGGTCTAGGTGTAGGTGCAGGTTTGGGTCCAGGTCTTGGTGCAGGTCTTGGTCTAGGTCTCAGTGCAGGCTTGGGTCCAAGTCTCAGTGCAGGTTTGGGTCCAGGTCTCGGTTCTGGTCTTGTGTTGTGTCTCAGTTTATCATTTCCACGTGTTCATTCCAACTCACAGTGGATCTACAAATACACAAAATATTTAATAACAGGCAGAATATTGGTACAATTGCACTTATTTTTCTTCAGACATTTCATGTTCTTCATATTCTTGTTATTCACATTTCTTTGTGGAAGGATAGTTTCTAAATGTGCACATTTTTATATAATTTTACTCATGTACACTAAAACATAGATAAAAGTTTGGAGTTGTCATTATTTTTATGTTATTATGTATTTTATTGGTTTCAGTTCATTTTTTTCTGAATGTTGAACCTGAACTAAAAGGATTTTAACAGCCTCTGTATAAAGTCTAATCACTGATTAGAACAAAAACTAAGCTTTGTCTTTTTTAATAGGATTATGTCAGATGGGTTTATTTCATTGGATAATAAGGATTAAAGCTGTTTATATCTGGGGTGTCAAACTCATTTTATTTGAGGTTTCACATTCAGACCAATATGATCTGAAGTGAATCAGACAAAGAACTGAATCTGAGGCATAAAATGAGTCAGAACTCCCCGAGGGAAACAACGGCCGGTCAGGTAGAGCAGATAAATACTAAATGTCTTATTGTGAATTGAATCTAAAGCCGCAGATCGTCTCATGTCGAGTCGAGGAAGTGAAATAAAACCACAGACAGACGGGCACTGATACGTTAACACAAACACACAAAGACACACAAAGGCGGAGGGTTTACGCTGCCTGTGGTTTCACCGCCCAGAGCATGTAGTCAGCGAGGAACAAAACGAACGTCAGGAAACAGATCCGAACATGTCACAGGTCGAAAACTGAAGGACGACGAAAATCAGGCATCAATAAAATCCAAAAATAGGACTGGGATCCATGTCACATCCACCAGAACCTCGTAAAGACTGAGGAAGTGTTTGTACCAGGATGGAATCAAGGACATGTTTTAGTTCCTGAAAGTCAGAGTCATCATCAGAGATTTGATTGATTGGGGGATGGTTGGTTGGTTGGTTGGTTGGTTGGTTGGTTGGTTGGTCAGTCAGTCAGGTGGTTGTTTGGTTGGTCGGGTGGTTGGTGGATTAGTTGGTGGGTTGGGCGGTTGGTTGGGTGGTCAGTCGGTTGGTTGGTTGATCGGTTTGGTGGTTGGTTGGTCAGTTGGTTGGGTTGGTGGTTCGTTGGTTGGTCATTTGGGTGGTTGGTTAGTGGATTAGTTGGTAGGCTGGGTGTTTGGGTGTGTGGGTGGGTGGTTGGTTGTTTGGTCAGTCAGTTGAATGGTCAGTCGGTTGGTCGATCGGTTGGGTGGTTGGTTGGTCGGTCAGCTGGGTGGTTGTTGGTTGGGAGGGTGGGTGATTGGTTAGTCGGTTGGGTGGTTGGATGGTAGATTAGTTGGTGGGTTGGGTGTTTGGGTTGGTGGTTGGTTGGTTGGGTGGGTTGGTGGTTGGTTGGTTGGGCGATTGGTCAGTCGGATGGTTGGGTGGGTGGTCAGTTGGTTGGTCGGGTGGTTGGTTAGTTGGTTGGTTGATAAATCATGATCTGTGGCTCCTCAAACTCAAATAAAGACCTGCAGATTAGACACTGTTGACTAAAACTGGATAAAACAAACAGATGAATCAGGATTCTGAACCTGAACCCAATAGATGATTCATAAACTCTGAAATGAAATTCATCTTGACACCAACTTCAAATGTTTGTACAGAATTAGTCCAACGTGTAATAAATGTTGATCATTTTAATGGAGACTGAACCTCCAACGATCAGTTTAAGGTATTTTTTGTATATTTTAGTATATTTTAGTGTAACTGTAGTATATTTTAGCATATTTTCTGTGTATTTTAGTGTTTGTTTTGTGTTTTTAGTGTATTTTGTGTGCATGTTGGTGTATAATAACTCCAGTCATTCATGGGTGGGGGGTGTTCAGGTATGAGCTTTAACAGCTTCAAAATCAGTCGAACAAACATTAGTCATTGACTGATGGAAATGGAACATTAAAAGAATACAGAAAAACAACTAAATCTGAGACATAAAACAAGTCAAAACTGTCCCCCACAATGAATGAATGAATGAATGAATAATTGAATAAGTAAATAAATAAATAAATAAGCAAATAAATTCATGTAAATGTGGGTGGAAAAATAAACAAACCCAAACCCTTTGACAGATCAGGTGGAATGTTTACGTCAGTTAATATGTCATGTATGTGTTCCTGGTCAGAATCCTGTTTAAGCCGTGTGTCTGTAAAAGCGTCGGTTCGTCCTCCACCAGACTGGATGTGACCCTCACAGGCTTCTGTAGAAAACACACACAGACAAATGAAACGCTATCCGGTCCAACAGGAAGCGATGAGACGTCAGTGTTTATGAGAGCGGTCGTCCGGGGCGTTCTTCCTCTGTCTGTGTTCAATGAAGGTCAACGGCAGCGGATCGATCGACTCCTGAACGCAGCATACTGTACCAGGATTTAATAAGCAGACAGACAGACAGACAGACAGACAGACAGACAGACAGACAGACAGACAGATGGATGGACAGACGGACACACAGACAGACGGACAGACAGATGGACGGATAGACAGATGGACAGACGGATGGACATACAGACAGACACAGACAGATGGATGGACACACAGATGGACAGATAGACACAGACAGATAGATGGATGGACAGACAGATGGATGGATAGACAGATGGACACAGATGGACAGACAGACACACAGAGAGACAGATGGACGGACACACAGATGGAAAGACAGACACAGAGGGACAGAAAGATGGACAGACAGATGGACAGATAGACGGACAGATGGATGGATGGATGGATGGACAGACAGACAGATGGACGGATGGAAAGATAGACAGACACACAGAGAGACAGACAGACAGACAGACGGATGGACATACAGACAGATGGATGGACACACAGATGGACAGATAGACACAGACAGATGGATAGACAGACGGATGGACAGACAGATAGATGGACAGATGAACAGATGGATACACAGATGGACAGACACACAGATGGAAAGACAGACACAGAGGGACAGACAGATGGACAGATAGACAGACAGATGGATGGATGGGCGGACAGACGGACGGACAGACAGACAAATAAACAGACAGATAGATGGACGGATGGATGGACAGACAGACAGAGATGCCCAGACAGATGGACAGACGGTCAGACTGACGGTCAGACAGACATATGGACAGACATGACCACAGCCCCATCGTTGCTGTTTCCCCAAACCCACTCCATTTCCTGATGCTGTGTTTTGCTTGTGTGATGATGACCTCCTCCTCCTCCTCCTCCTCCTCATGACTGGTTTTCTGTGTGATCGATATTCTGCAGTGGAGCTCCTGTTAATCCTCAGTGTGTGTGTGTGTGTGTGTTCACCTCTTATCAATACGTTCACCTCTGTCTCGGTTCAGAGATGATCCTCTCCTCTTCCCTCCAGCCCTCATCGATCTCTGTGAGAGATGGATACAATCAGAAATAAGACGTTGTTGTTGTTGGACTGAATACTGAGCGGACGACTGACAGTTAAAGGCCCCACTAATGTGCCGCCACCACCACCGCCACCACCGCCACCACCGCCACCACCGCCGTCCACCCGAGCCCCTCCTGATGAGTGGGGCTGCGTTCAGGACAGATCGCCGTCTTCTCGTCCACTTTAAATCATGTGTCACTGAGCTCCCCCACATTCCACCGCTGACCTGAGATCAGCAGAACGAACCAGTCTCACACCCAGACGTCCAGTCCGTCCACGCTTCGTTAGCTCTGGTCCTGGTTCAGGGTTAGAAACCGATCCCGCTGCAAATGGAGGTTTTAGAGGAGATACGAAGGAACACTATTATGAAATCATCCACTGATCTAAACTATTTAACACCTGTTGATCCATTAATTCTATCAATACATGCAAATAATTGGTGTAAAGTGCAGTTCTTCATCTTTTCATGGTCATCAGATATGACCCATTTGGACGTTCAGAGGCTCCGTAGTTACCATGGAAACACCGTCATCTTCTACAACAATGATCCAATAGTAAATCCCATAGAGTTGGATCGATGACAGTGGATGAAGGTACTTGTATTAAGTTAAGTTAATGACATTCTGTTGAAAAAGTCGCTTTTTTAGTGCTAAATCCCTTACGAAAGTTTAAACAGAGAAAAAAATCATCTTAGAAGTTACCACAAAACTAGCTCTAGGTCTTCAAGGTTAAAAGGTGATACAATAACAGTAGTTTGGAGCAGAAAAAAGCCAGATATATTTCTCTGTTTTGATATAATTACCTTTGAATTTACTGTGAGCTTTTATGAACATCTATATGCTCAGTAAGTTAAATGGGTGAACATTCAGAGGCTCCGTAGTTTCAATTCAGTTTCAGTTTATTTTTATTTATGTATTTATTTACTTCGAGCATGCAAAGAAACAAAATAAAACAAAAAGCAAAATAAGACAAAAACAAAATAAGATTTAAATGAACAGACTCTTTCTTCAAGTATGTACAAGTCTGAATTTTGCATGGTCCAAAAGGAGTAGGAAGAAGTATAAATGTATTTAATCCAGCCCCTCGAGTGCTTTTACACCTTTATCAATAGCTTAATACAAGAAACAAACAATACATTTTTCCTAATTTTAGCTTTCAACCACAACTAATACATAATGCAGTAATTGAATTATACACAATATGGTCATTTGAACGGGACAGTGGACATTAATGAACATACATGTTTTCAAATGAATGTAAACACTCCAGGTTTTAGCCAAAGGCTAGTTTCCATCAGTTGTCCCACAGAAGATGTTCCGTACAAAAAAAAAAAAAAAAAAAACAACAGTAAAAGCACAAACAACTATAAAATTCTATACAACTGTTACTGTAACTGTTAATGTAGTTACCGTGGAAACACCGTCATCTTCTACAACATTGAATCACCAGTAAAACCCATGGAGTTGGATCAGTGACAGTGGATGGACACACTGGGTTTATATTTATGAAATAATAAATAAAAAGACCAAAAATGGACCAATGTCTAAGAAGTGAATGAAGGCGGCTTATTGACATGTTTTTACAGGTTCAGGTGTTTTGGGGAGACGTGGTTCATCAGAGCAGCGATTTTTGACTTGATGATAATAGAGCTGTTTTTATTGAGGCATGAAATACATGAAAATAATATGGTGTGTGTCCTTTTTTTATTGAAATACAGAGACGATTGAGTCAAACAATGAAAGATGTGACAGGATGAAAACAATGTAAAGAAAGTGAAAGTAAAAAACAACAACAGAAAAATGAAAATGCACAAGATAAAACAATATGACAAGAATATAAAGATGCAGCAGGATGAAGCTCAAAATAGAATAAAAGATGTAAAACAAAACAAAAATACAATATGAGTATTTTAAATGATGTTTAGACAGTGGACAAGTCAGTAAAAATATACACAGGATGTATTTTTATACTTTTGGGTCTAAAGCTTCATTCCGACTGAAGGTAATTCGGGCCAAATCCGATTTTTTTTGCCCATATGTGACCTGTATCCGATCTGAACAGCACTAATCCGACCCAGACCACTTTCATATGTGGTCCTAAATCTGATACGTATCTGATACTTTCCAGTGCGACTTCAGTCTGAACAGCCAGGTCGCATTTATCCAACCTTTACGTCATTGAAATGCGACAAATGTCCATATTTCCCTCCGTAAACAGTGGTCATGTATTACATCAGGACCTCTTTTGCGCATGTGCGTCACTTCAGGGTCGCATTCAGTTCAGACTCAAAACTGGTAGAAGTCGTATTTAAGGTGGAATATGAACGAGCACATAAAAAAAAAAAATCGTATTTCTTCAAAAAATCCGAATTGTGCTTTAAGACCTGCAGTCTGAACTTGTGTAAGACACTGGTTTATTCAGTTACTTTGCATCATGAAATCAGAGTAACCACCGTTATCGTGTTCTGATAAAAAAAAAAAAAACAAAAAAAAAAGCCTTTAGTTTGAGGCGTTTGGTTGAATATCCATTAAATACAGTCCAATCCAGTCCTTTTGGAAGAACAGACGGTAATCAGCTGTTTCTGTTCGACTTTGTGAACGTTCGTCTTTAATGCGTCTGAAACGAGGTCTGACTCATTGACGCTAATGTACAAAGTCTGGAATCCCTTCATCTTCACCTTCATCGCATCGACTCCAGCTCAGACTCAGATCAGTAACGGATGAACACTCATCCACATTAACACATTTACATCCCAAACCTTTGATTAGAGCTGAACACAAACTAAGTATTTAGTAGTTCTTTAACTGATTTATGGTTTTTCTTCACGTATAGGTTTGTATCTACATGTGGACGTGTGTCTGCTTCAGTTCTACTCATCTATTATCACAAAAACTTCCCTTTTTTGATAATTATTGATTGTTTTTAAGCCAAAATCCCTGTGTTCTGCCACTCATTCCTTATTAAATGAACGTATTTGATGTTTTTCTGTATCATATGTGAGGTTTCATGAACCCGGTTGGATATAGGGATGTAACGATTACCGGTATAACGATAAACCGCGGTAAAATTCCTGATGGTTAGTATTACTGTTTAAATTCTAATTATCATGATAACCGTGTTTGATTAGTGCATTTTGAAAGAGAGAGGGAGACTATCTATCTATCTGTCTGTCTGTCTGTCTGTCTGTCTGTCTATGAAAAAGAAACTAAACAACTCAAACTTGATCTGGAAAATGGTCAAACAATGGCCATAAGGTTCCATCTTTAATGTACATTTTTATGTTTGATTGTTTACATTTTAATATTTGAATGTTTCTGCCAACCGAAAGTACATTGTCCCAATTATTTTATTATTTTTTTTTTTTTCCAAAATACAACTTGGTTAAATTATTTCAGTGTGTGTATAAGTACTTTTTGAACATTTTGAGCACATTTCAACAGTACTGCGATAATAATGATGACTGTGATCATTTTGGTCACAATAACCGTGATATGAAATTTCCATATCGTTACATCCCTAGTTGGATATGACGAGTGTTTTCATTCAGGTTCAAGTAGAAAATGAAAAGAATCTGGATGTTTCTTTATTGGTTCATTTGCTGATTGTTGTCTGATGATGTTTCCTGTGGTACATGTCGGCGATGATGATGATGATGATGCTGGCGGCGGTGGTGCTAGTGTCCAGTTGTCTGTGTCTAGATGTATTTTTTTCGTCCATTAAAGGAATCAGAATTCCTCTGAGTCGACTTCATTATAATGGACAGCCAACCTCCATCTGTTTCCATGGAAACCAACAAACATGCTGGTAGCAGCAGAGCGGCCGGGCGGCTCTGATTGGTGCAGAGTGGAAACATCAGAACGCTGCGGCCATGGGGGAGAAGTTTACAGCGGAAGGAGGGGGGGGTGGTACAAAGAGGAGGTGGGAGAGTGATGGATGTAGGGGGAGGGGCCGCTAGGTGGGTGGAAGGATGCCAGTTTGACGGGTGGGTGGTGGGGGTGGGGGGTGCTACAGGGTCCGGCTCTGCACCTCCTTCAGCATCAGCTTCAGCACCGCCTGGAAAACAAAGAGAACAAAGAGTAAGAACGCAGCCCCCACCCCAACCCCCACCCCAGAGAAAACCTCCACCTTAATTGATTTTCATAATGAAATTCATTTGTGTGCTCCGGCGGCGACAAACTGTGATATAAGCTGTGAGTTTGTGTCGGATGATTCAGAAACATGTGAAGGAAACAGATACAGCCCAAACGGTTTAAAAAAAAAAAAAGGAAACGACCAACGAGCAAAAAGACGGAAAGGAACGAAACGGACAAAACATCGTGCAGTAAAACAGCCATCTGTTAACACGCTAATGCTAACAGCGCTAACAGCGTAAATACGTACTCTCTAAAGTGAGTCCAGTCATTTAGTTTGATGGTTGTTTGTGTAGAAGTGAGATGATGAGGTGTTTGAGTCATAAACAAAACCACAGCACCACTGTGGACCAACAACACAAAGTGATGACAAGTTTCGACCTAAAACATCTGTGACATAACGGACCAAACACTCATCTGTACAATTTATTCATTCACTTTTTTTTTTTTTTTTTTTTTTTTTTAGATTTTGACTTTTTTTATCGACATCAAACATTATTTTCACATTTGAACCTGTAGAAATTATATGTGATCAGTGAACTGTATTTATATTTAGTTTGTACTAAATTACACTGGTATGTACTGGAGCAGGTGTGTGTGTGTGTGTGTGTGTGTGTGTGTGTGTGTGTGTGTGTGTGTGTGTACAGTAGTGTGTCATTGTACATTTGTGTGTGTACAGTTGTATGTGTGTGTACGCTTGTGTGTTTGTGTCACTGTGTCAGTGTACAGTTGTGTGTGTTTGTACAGTTGTGTGTGTGTACAGTTGTGTGTCAGTGTACAGTTATGTGTGTGTGTGTTGCTGTGGGTCAGTGTAGAGTTGTGTGTGTGTACACTTGTGTGTCAGTGTACAGTTTTGTGTGTGTGTTGCTGTGGGTCAGTGTACAGTTGTGTGTGTGTGTCTGTGTACAGTTGTGTGTCGGTGTACAGTTGTGTGTGTGTGTGTACAGTAGTGTGTCATTGTGTCAGTGTACATTTGTGTGTACAGTTGTTTGTGTGTGTGTGTGTGTTTGTATGTGTACATTTGTGTGTGTGTTTGTGCATGTGTGTGTACAGTTGTGTGTGTGTTTGTATGTGTACAGTTGTGTGTCAGTGTACAGTTGTCTGTGTGTGTGTGTGTGTGTGTGTGTACAGTTGTGTGTGTGTGTGTTTGTGCGTGTGTGTGTGTGTACCGTTGTGTGTGTGTGTGTGTGTGTGTGTGTGTACAGTTGTGTGTGTGTTTGTGCGTGTGTGTGTGTGTGTACCGTTGTGTGTGTATGTACAGTAGTGTGTCAGTGTACATTTGTGTGTACAGGTGTGTGTGTGTTTGTATGTGTACAGTTGTGTGTCAGTGTACAGTTGTCTGTGTGTGTGCGTGTGTGTGTGCATGCATGTGTGTGTGTGTGTGTGTGTGTACAGTTGTGTGTTTGTGTGTGTGTGTACAGTTGGGTGTGTGTGTGTGTACAGTTGTGTGTTTGTGTGTGTGTGTGTGTGTGTGTGTGTGTACAGTTGGGGTGTGTGTGTTTGTGTGTGTGTGTGTGTGTACAGTTGGGTGTGCGTGCGTGTGTGTGTGTGTGTGTGTGTGTGTGTGTGTCCCTGTGGGTTGTGGACCTGCAGCTCCTGTGGACTCAGCGCAGATGAAGCGGTGGGAGGATGAACTCATCATCAGAGGTTAATCATCCACTCAGATCTGGATTCAATTAGACCTGAACCGCTTCATTCATCAGCTTCATCTGCACTAATTACAGCTGATTCATGTATTTACAGTAGAACCAGAAGAAGCAGCGCCAGGTGCGGTGACACTGGGCTGGGGGTTGTGTCGGTAGTTTGTGCGTTCAGGGCCGTCGTCGTCGTTTATGATGCGAGTGTAGATGAAACGGAAGGAAGTGAATGAAACAGAGACGAGGAGGAGGAGGCGGAGCTTTGGGCCCACTGTCCGGCTGATAAGTGGATTAGGATAGAGGGTTAGGACCAGAGCCGGAACTCACACACACACACACACACACAACTGCACACACACACACGCACACACACACACACACACACACACACACACACAGACACACACAACTGCACACAGACACACACAGCTGTACACAGACATACAACTGCATACAGACACACAACTGTACACAGACAACTGTACACAGACACACACACACACACACACACAGACACACAACTGTCCACAGACACACACAGACACACAACTGCACACAGACACACAACTGTACACAGACACACACAGACACAACTGTACACAGACACACACAAAACTATACACAGACACATAGACACACAATATCACAACTGTACACAAACAGACACACAGTTACACACAACTGTACATAGACACACAATGACACAACTGCACACTGACACACACACAGACACATACCTGTACAATGACACACACCTGTCCACAGACACACACAGATACACACCTGTACACAGACACACACCTGTACACAGACACACACAGACACACACACACCTATCCACAGACACACACAGACACACGCCTGTACACAGACACACACCTGTCCACAGACACACACAGACACACACCTGTACACAGACACACACCTGTACACAGACACACACCTATCCACAGACACACACAGACACACACCTGGATGGTCCTCAGACCAGTTTTCTGTGCAGTCATAGATCCTCTATTGGAGGAAGATGATCTGTACGCTGATTTTATTTTGTTGTGTTTTTCCCAGTGATTTGTTTATAGTTTGAAGCAAATTTTGGTCCAACACACACTGAAGCTGTTCACTAATAAAACAAAACTCACTGAAACATTGTGTTTACTAAGAATGAACCAGATGAAAACAGTGGAAAAGGTGTGTTTTATTTCCATTAAATCTGAGTGAAGAAAATAAACACGATCCAGCCTTAAATCCTGCAGGTGTTTCTGCTTCACAGTCTGTGGCTTCACATCAGTTTTCCCTCGTGGTTCTGTTCGGTTTCTTCCAACAGGACCAGCATCCTCTGCCTCCTCTTCCCCCTTCTCCTCGTCTTCATCTTCCTCTTCATCCTCCCCCTTGTCCTCCCCCTCCTCTTCCCCCTCCTTCTCCTCCTATTCCTCCTCTTCCTCCTCCCCCTCCTCTTCATCCTCCTCCTCCCCCTCCTCTTCTCCCTCCTCCTCCTCCTTCTCTTCATCATCCCTTTCCTCCTCCTCGTCTTCACCCGCCCCCCCCTCCTCCTCCTGTGTTTCTGTCCTACGAGCCTCCTCCTTTGTTCTTTGATGAAACTTTAACCATTAGCTCCTCTCATCTCACCTCCACTCACTGGAGAACAGAGCCTGTTAATTATTCATCCTTCGAAGCCTCTTTACACCTTTCACAACTGCCGCCGTTGTTGTGTTGATCAGTGCTGTCACTCAAACCCACTTCACGCCACACGCTCATCAGTAAAACGCCACCGCGGAGTTTGGTACAACGCTTCATTCACTGTGTCTGTGGTAAATGATGCCATATTTATACGGAAACAGGAGATTGAAAAGTTAGACAGATTTAAAATTTGTTTTAATTTTTATTGGTATATTTTACAGTTTGAAGCAAATTTGGACGCAACATAGATTGAACCAGTTCACCAATACCATAAAACTCACTAAAACAGTTCGCTAATACCATAAAACTCACTAAAACAGTCAGCTAATAACACAAGGCTCACTAAAACAGTACGATAATAAGATAAAAGTAACTAAAACAGTACGCTAATGCCACAAAACTCACTGAAACAGTACGCTCATGAGATAAAAGTAACTAAATTAGTATGCTAATAACACAAAACTCACTAAAACAGTATGTTAATAAGATAAAAGTAACTAAAACATATGCTAATAACACAAATCTTACTTAAACAGTATGCTAATAAGATAAAAGTAACTAAAACAGTACATTAATAACAAGAAAACTCATTGAAATTGTACGCTAATACCACAAAACTCACTAAAGCAGTACGCTAATAAGATAAAAGTAACTAAAACATATGCTAATAACACAAATTTCAATTAAACAGTATGCTAATGAGATAAAAGTAACTAAAACAGTACATTAATAACAAGAAAACTCACTGAAATTGTACGCTAATACTACAAAACTCACTAAAACAGTACGCAAATAAGATAAAAATAACTAAAACATATGCTAATAACACAAATCTCACTAAAACAGTATGCTAATAAGATAAAAGTAGCTAAAACAGTACATTAATAACAAGAAAATTCATTAAAATTGAACACTAATAACACAAAACTCACTAAAACAGTACGCTAACACCACAAAACTCACTAAAACAGTATGCTAATACCACAAAACATTTTCAAACAGTACACTAATAAGATAAAAGTTTCTGAAACAGTATGTTAATAACAAGAAAACTCAATTAAACAGTACGCTGATACCACAAAACTCATTAAACAGTATGCTAATAAGATAAAAGTAACTAAAACAGTATGTTAATGACAACAAAACTCACTGAAACAGTATGCTAATAACACAAAACTCACTGAAACATGTTTTACGCTGCAGATACACACATTTAGACTGGATGAATTGTTGTTCACCGTAACATTACAAATATTTTTTTTCCATATTTTGTACTTTTTCTGCCTTGTGTGTTTTTTTTTTTTTTTTTAAGAACTGATCTATTTGAGATCATTCAAAATGAACACGTCATCACGCTTTGGAACAAACGTTTCCTGTTTCTTAATGTTGAATCTGATTCATCATCACGTTGAACCTGACTTTAACTCAAATTGAGCTTAATTTACCTTCAGTTCTTTCGTTTCATTCCTGTTTTATGGTTTGATTTAGTTTTTGTGACATTTACTTTAGTCTGTTCACACTTTAGTTTCACTTGTAAGTTTTGCAGATTATTTCACTTAAACACGTTGATGGTAAATCCTTGTCGTCATGTTCCGATGCGGGTTTCAGTTTGTTATCAGACAGAAGTCGAGGTGCAGAGCAGAGTTCTCCGTCTGTTTTTAATTATAATGAAGATGAAGGCTCAAACGGCTTCATCCTCGCTCCGTCTTTATGAAAAGTGAAGTCAGAAAGATTCGTCCTTCGATATCGTCCATGGCTCTAATGTGAATCCACAACAAAGACCGAGCCCAGCGCTGATTATCACTTTCACATGATATGCTAATTGAAAATGAGGTAATGTGAGCCGCTGATGATAGTAATTGAAAAGGAATTAAGGGAAGATTAAAGAAGGGCCTTATTTGATCGTTTGTCAGTGATGATTCATGCGGCCGACTGCAGTAATTTAACACATCGGCCTCAGAGCTGATTACACCGGCTTTACCGCAAACTTCATCTGAGAGTCGGAGTCAGTCGGTTCATCTGCAG
The DNA here is from genome assembly GCF_902148855.1 of Sphaeramia orbicularis. Taxonomy (NCBI): domain Eukaryota; kingdom Metazoa; phylum Chordata; class Actinopteri; order Kurtiformes; family Apogonidae; genus Sphaeramia; species Sphaeramia orbicularis. The sequence continues at coordinate 5,273,331 of NC_043963.1, forward strand.
CCGAGTTGGTCATCCAACGGTTTTAGACGGTAGTCATTAACCTGTCGAACCCTGGGCTGTTGATTTAACAGTGGGACTCGTTTCAGTGTATATGGGGCTCATATCTGATCTTTAAAGACGTTTCAGGTTGTTCATATTTGTTTGGGTTTTTCCCATTTTTTTGTAGAAGGATAGTTTGTAAATGTAAACATTTTCATGTAATTTTACTTTTTTTATACTAAAAAAAAGAGAAGATTTGACATTTTCATTATTTATAGGTTATTATCAGACTATTTCACTGGTTCTGACCCACTTTAGATTGAATTGGCCTGTATGTGGAACCACAGTTAAAACTATGTTGACTCCATTGATTTTCAATATCTTCTGTGTAAGTTTTGCATTTCACAAATTCATCCCACGGGCCGGATTGGACCCTTTGGTGGGCCAGTTTTGGTCCATGGGCCGCATGTGTGACACCTGTGGTCTAAATGCTCTACACCAGTGGTTCCCAACCTTTTTTTACTGGTGACCCCATTTTAACATCACAAATTCCTGGCGACCCCGGACATTCAAAACAGAGAATTTTTTTTTTTGCTAAAATTAATTTGTTTTTGATCATTTGATAGTTTACTCTACTATGTTGCAAATATATGTTAATTTTTTTCAAGGACATTTAGTCTATATAATGTATATTATTTTGGACGGAGGCAGTAAATCCAGGTGTAGATTACTGCACAAAGGGAGAATTTGATTTTCCTTGGTCAGGATATGTACAGTCAGTCCAGCTTGGATTTACAAGGCTGACAATTAATACTGAACAAACAAGAACTCAAACTATGAATTATGAAAGAGCTGCAGCATCTGAAACTGACCACAATGAACATTTGACAGATAAACAGAACCACAGTGCTGCAGTTTCAGCTAGTCATGTCTTTTATGGATTTGAAATGTCTCTCTCAACTCATCATTTTTATTTTTTATTAGTAAGTTTTTTATTTTTTTTATTTTTATCAATTATTAGAAATTTTAGGCGACCCCATTTGAATTCCAGGCGACCCCATGTGGGGTCCCCACCCTAAGGTTGAAAAACACTGCTCTACACATTGATTTGACATGTGTTTAGTTTTAGATGAATAATAATAATACATTTTATTTGTAGGTGCCTTTCTTGGCACTCAAGGACACTGTACAGTAAAACAGTAAAACAGGAGAGTATAAAACAAGCAATAAAGCAGAGTAAAAATAAAAGGCAGGTTAAAAAAAAAAAAAAAAAGCCTAGATGAAGCCCAGAATCACTGAGATTCTTCACCTTTTAAGCCTTATAATAATAGACAAAGCTAGATTGTGTGTGGATCTGATGGTCCTGAAGCAGATCTGTGTCCTGACGGTACATTTTTAAGTTGATATTATTCAGCTCCTGGTCCCTTCTTCCTTTATTCCCTCCCTTTTGCTGTTTCCTCTTATGGCGTCGGTAGCGCTGCGTTTCTTCTCGTCTCTGCCCCGTTCAGAGGCGGGTTTAATCCAGTCGGGGAAAGTCCTCGAGTAACGGACAGATGTGGGTCAGAGCCGCCACGTGGACTCAGCTTTATGTACATAAGAAAAAAAAAAGATGTAAACGGAGGAATCAGAGGAGTCCCTGCAGTGTTTCAGCCTCTAAACCAACCGTTATCATCACAGTTACATTTACTGATAATCACCGTTACAGATTTAAAGACCTTTAGGGTTTATTCTGTTTTATTCTGATATTATATCATTATAACAGCTGGGAATATTTCACTTTTAGGTTTGTAAAATGTTCTGTTTTTCTGTTTATCATCCCAAATAACTATTTTATGTTGCTTTCATCTTGTCCATTGAATCCTAACATTTGAAGATTAGAACATCCATTAGATCAGGGGTGTCAAACTCATTTTAGTTCAGTTCCACATTTAGCTAGATTTGATCTGCAGTGGGCCGAACCAGTAAAATAATAACATAATAATAGATAAATAATGTCAACTCCATACTTTTCTCTGTTTTAGAGTGAAAAAAGTAAATTTACATTATGATAAGGTTTACAAACTATCCTTTCAAAAGATGTGAATAACAAGAACAAACTGAAAAAATAAGAGTAATTTAACAATATCATGCTTCAGTTTATCATTTTCACAAGTACATTATAACTTACAGATGGATCTACAAATACACTAAACATTTAATAACAGGCAGAATATTGTTCAAATTGTACGCACTTCTCTTAAGACTTTTCAGGTTGTTCATATTTACCTCCGCCAAGGAGGTTATGTTTTTGCCAGGGTTTGTTTGTCTGTTTGTTTGTTTGTTTGTTTGTTTGTTTGTCTGTCCGTTAGTGTGCAACATAACTCAAAAAGTTATGGACAGATTTGGATGAAATTTTCAGGGTTTGTTGGAAATGGGATAAGGAGGAAATGATTAAATTTTGGTGGTGATCGGGGATGGGGGGGCCCAGGGGGGGGGCCACTGATCAGCCTTGGCGGAGGTCTGCGCTCTCCGAGTGCTTCTAGTTGTTCAAGTTATTCACATTTTTTTGCAAAATTATACTTTGTTTTAGTGTAAATACATGAAAATACTTACATTTACAAACAGAAAAATTTGGAGTTGTCCTTATTTATATGTTATTATGATAGTATTTTACTGGTCCTGCCCATTTGAGATTGAATTGGTCTGAATGTGGAACCTGAACTAAAAGGATTGTTAATATTTTAGTGTAATTTTTGCATTTCACAAACTCATCCCAAGGCCCAGACTGGACCCTTTGGCGAGCTGGAATTGGCCCCCGGGCCACATGTTTGACACCTGTCTATTAGATCGATTGTACAGTCACAGAAAAAATTATTAGACCAGTGGTTCCCAATCTTTTTTGGCTCGTGACCCCATTTTAACGTCACAAATTTCTGGCAACCTCAGACAATAGGCCCTTTCCCACAGCAGGAACTTTCTGTATTACCCTGAACTTTCAAAGTTCCTGGTGCGTTTCCACCGAAAATTACCCTGGTAACTGACCCTCCCCCGGCCCCGAATTTACCCCAAAGAAGTTCCTGGTAGGGAGGTAGTACTTTCCAGATTATCAGGAACTTTAAGGGGCGGAGCTGTGTGCTGGAGAAGGCTGAGTGGTGGACTAGACTGGCAGCATTTCCGCATTCTGTTCACCGCCAGTATTTAACTCATTTAATTTCCACAAGCTTAGTATTTTGATAATTCGGAAAATGGACCAAAAGAGAAGCTACAACAAGTGGATGGACGACGAGGAAATTCAGACGGACTTTGAATCGCCGACACGAAACAAGCAAGTAAAAGCTGTCGGAGCCAAATATAAGATACAAGCCTAAAGAAATACCAGAAAAGAAGAAGAAATTTATGCAGGATTAAAAGAAACTAAAGGACCACAACGGTCGCACTGGATCTGACTGTCGAACAAACCATTGGTATGTATATAACAGAAATATTCACTGTTTAGTTGGTTCATGCTGTAACAGTAGTCAGCGGCATCAGCTGTTTAGTCCAAAGAGAAGTCCAGTTAACCTAATGCTAATGCTAATGCTAACTGGTCAACAGTCTGACACTAAACCTAAATCTGAGAACTGGATGTATTCGTGTTGTCACCGTGAGCTGAACACTGATTTATTCTGTATGTTTGTGATTTCCACCTGAAATGGACCAGATGGACTTGCGTCTTTTTCTGAACCTGTGGCTCCTTTGTGTCCTGGTCCAACATCTACTGCTGTTTACAACGGCCCAGGTCAGACAGGTCACATGTCACATCACACTGGTAGGAATCTGTCATCATGTGTTCTGTTATTCATTTTAACATGTTTATTACTTTTTATTACTTTTAGGAAAGCGAAAAAGGGACCGGGACCATGGAGTTCCAGACCGGCTGTCCTGGACCAGCTGGACCAGACCCTGGTCCAAAAGCCTGAACCTTTCACACATGTTTATTTCCCTTTTAATCTCAAGGCACCTTGTTTTGTTTCAAATTTTAATTTAAAAAAAAATCTGACCTAATACTGTCTGTTCATTTACAAGGCATCAAAATATGAGTATCAGTACTTTTATCAGTCATTTGCAGTTGAATTAAATGCAGGCATTTGAGTAAATGTGTCTGACTTTAGGTTGAACCTGGACTATATCTGTAAAACAATAGAAATGAAACAGAACCATCCATCACACGTAAAGTTAGATGTGATTTAGTTTAAGGAATGAGAAGTTGAAAATACATGTTCTACCATTTTTAAATACAAATTAAGGATATGTAATGATGGTTAACTTCATTTAAAATGTATTCCAGATGGATTAAGTGATTCAACAACCAGTAAAATGTTAAACCCAACCCGTCCACTTAAGTACTGTGTCATTTTATCGAACTAGAGGTTAGTTTGTGAATGTACATGAACTGGACTACAGGTTCTGGTTCTGCTCCTCATACATCATCAACCTGATTTGAATAAATTACCCTGAACTTTTGGGTGTGGTGGAAACACAGTTACCAGGGACTCTTTTACCCCAAAAAGTTCCTGGTAAATAAGTTCCTGGTAATAAAGTTCCTGGGCCTTTTGGCTTTTGGTGGGAAAGGGCCTATTCAAAACAGACATTTTTCTCTTGGGGGGGCCAGGCAGGTAAAGAAATCTTTTCATTCTCTGTTCGGTCTGGTTTTCTGACAGCGACCGTGTCCGGGCAGGTTGAAGCATATTAACACATGCGGTCACATGATCAAGATATGCCCTCTCAGATATTATGTCCTGCATTTTATTTGAACTGGATTTTTATAGGAAAAGTTTGTGTTTTTTTTAAATTATAACAAATATATATTGAAAAATTAAAAAATATTTTTTCTTGGTAATTTTTAAGTTTTTTTTTTTTTTTATCAATTACTAGAAATTTCAGGCGACCCCATTTGAATTCCAGGTGATTCCAAGGTTGAAAAACACTGTATTAGACCATCAAAAGTCATCAAAAACAATGGTTATGCAATCCAGAACTAACTCCTGTGTGTATCATGTGACTAAAACAGACAGAAAAGAAAATATGGAATACCTAAAAGCACTGTTTTTATCAGTACAATGACACAGATATTGATAGAAGAACTGAAGTGATTTTGGTTTTTTATCAAGAAAACATGTTAAATGGATAGATATCAGCTCTGAAATTAAACTATTATGAGCTATTTTTATTGGTATCATTATATTTGTCCGAACAAATGGACCTTTAGTTGGACCAGGCATTAAAATGAACAACACATTGAAGAAAACAAGGGGTGGTCTAAGAATTTTTTCTGCGACTGTATTTTGATCAAATCTTGTGAACATATGCAGGTTTTTACAACATCAAACTAGAATCAAGAAAATGAACAAAACATTTAGTCTTGATTTTATCTCATGATGTTTTTTTGCATCTTTGTGGTTGTAAAGAGTCTATTTGTAGTATTTGTACTGTCAATTATTAAAATATGACCTAATATTGTATTTGTAAAGTTTATATTAAAGATCTGTAAAGTTGTGCCACAGATGTACTGACTGTTGATATGAAGTGAATTTGTTGTTGTGATGGGCCGGTGGATTTATGTGGACACTAGAGGGAGTAGTGAGTCACTCTGGATGAGAACCAGGAAGAAACAACTGTCTGAGTCAAAGAACAGAGGTGATAAAAGTAGAGTCACTGAGCCTGTTTACATGACCATAAAAGTCTGATATCTGGGAGTAATCGGATAATTGTACTAATCAGATCTAACACATTTACGTGCACTTAAGAAAGAAAGAATAGTTTGATGCTCCAGTCTGTTATCGGATTTCTTTTGGAGTACGTGCGTAGTGAGGGTAGACTTAAACTTCCTGTTGTCTTCCGCTCATGTGAACTTCCGTTCTCCACTATATTTAATTGTGTTTACACATGCGCAGACGTAAAAGAACAAAATAAATCAGATTAACCTGTTTACATGTGTGAAGTATCGGGGTACTGAGGAGAAATCTAGGTGTGCTAATCCGATTTCTCACAATCTAATAACTGCTGTTATCAGTAAAGCCAATCAGATTATCCTGTTTACATGATCACTTGAATAATCTGATAACTTCAGATATCAGATAATGATCAGAGTATTGGTGTGAATGTGAACAGGCTGAATGTTTTCTCCACTGGACTCAGCTGTAAATGTAAATGGAGTTTAATGGTGAAATGTCAGCGTTTCTTCTACACGAGTGAGTTTGATTCTGAGGCTTATGAAGGTATAAAGTTATTATGGGATGTTCTTATCTTTGCTAAGTTGCCGTTTGTTGCTACAGCTCAGACTAAACTGTCACAGATCTGACCTTGTTTGTTGGATTCAAAAAGATCTTTAGTTCAGCTACTGACAACACAAACAACCTGAGTCCTCAGTCTTTTATTCAACCTTGTATAAAGTCTGGCTTTTAAAACTGCCCATGTTCTTACTATTTATGTGTTTCAATAAAACCAAAAAACTTCGACAAAAAAACAGAAAACATAACCAACCAAATTAATGGTAATTTAATGTAGAGTAGAAAATAAATTTACGTATTGATTATTAGATCTTTACAATTGTAACCTTCAAAAATTGCCCTACATACCATTTTTCTAAAACCAAAAATAAGCTACGCATTTGTAAATCCATGCTGTTTAACTCCAACAACACATATACATCTTCTTTTTGTCTCTTTTCTAGCTTTTTGTACAACAAATTTACAAACATCTCACAAATCCTGTTTAGACTCGTGTTGAGAAGAACCTTTGTACACAGACGAGGATTAAGTTTAATTTTGCATTATACAGTATTTGCATTATTTTATAGTAAGCCAAATCATAAAAATTCATAATACGGGATTTCATAAACAGTTGATTAGTATGTTTATGGTAATCAGGCTTATTAATAATGCGTATGGCTTGTTTTTGTAGGAGGACTATAATATTTACTGTTGTTTTATACATCGAGCCCCACACGCCCACATAAAATTACATATAAGGAAGTAGAAGTGAACAGTAAATTATATGTAGTGCCTTATGGTTAGTATATTTCTGGACTTATACAAGATTGCCATTGACTTTGCAGTCTTTCCTTTTATGTATCTAATATGTTGTTTCCATGTTCAGTTAATGATATATTTTACTGAAAAAACAAACAAAACACTTTTTCCTCCATTTTCTTTGTTTTTGATATAATTTCCCTCAATTTTAATTTGAGCTTTTATGGACATCAATCATGATCAGTGAATTAAATGTAAAAGTAGAAAAGCACTCGGAGAGCACAGACCTCCGCCAAGGCAGATCAGCCCCCCCCCCCCCCCCCCCCCCCCCCCCCAATCACCACCAAAATTTTATCATATGTTCCTTGTGCCAGTATCAACATTTCCTGAAAAAATCAACCAAATCCATCCATAACTTTTTGAGTTATCTTGCACAAAGACAAACGAACAGACAAACAAACGAACGCTGGCAAAAACATAACCTCCTTGGCAGAGGTAACAAAAAAAATGGCCAAAACTATCCATAAAATCAACAAGCCAATCAAGACAACAATCAAAAAAGATAGAACTATCCATAAATTCAACAAAATAATGAAGTAAACAAACAAAAAAAATGACAAAACTATCCATAAAATCAACTTTTTGAGTTATCTTGCTAATAGACACACCCCGATGAAAACATAACCTCCGCCGTTCCTTGGCTGAGGTAAAAATACCTGATTTTTACTCAATAATGCCAAATTCTGACCATGTTATTAGAATAAGTTGTGATAAATCCCTAAGAAAAGTTAAAAAATAGAGAAAAAATCATTTGGGAACTGCCACAGAGGTATCTCTGGGTCTTTGTGGGTTAAAATGATGAAAACTTTTGATGCAAAGAATTTAAATCATAACGCGTTGGAGCAGAATATGATGTAATAAATACTATCATGTCACAGTTGAAGTCGTTGTTTGCTGTTGCTCGATTCCTTCTGCATTTTAAAGTAAAGTCATAAATATTAACCTGTTAAATGATGGAGTCAGTGGGAGGTTGGAGAGTTTACGTCAGATGTGCTTTTATTCCTCTGGGTAAAACCTCCCCATGCGTTTCATGTTTACAGACGCTTCGGTTTGACATAAATATAAATAGTAGAACATAGAAGACGTGTCTCAAAGCATGATGGGTAAGAAAACATCTGTTATGTCAGGAAACACAAAGATGCTGAATTCACAAATAGACACCGTGAGTCTGGTTCAGGCTTTTATGGTTGAAAACCCAAACGACTGGGATTAAACATGAGTCACAGCGTCTGTCGACTCCCAGGTCCGTATCGATTCTACCCATGGATCCGCTTCCTTATGGAGGTTCTGATCGGGTTTTCAGAGTCCAAGTCCTGGCCCCAGATCTTCAGTCTGTTTTAGACCAGTTTAGCATCATTGGTTTGTTGTTATTTGTTTGCTTCCCATTTTTTATCTGGTTTGTTTTCCTGTTTAGTTGTTTTTTTTTTTGGGGGGGGGGGGGATCATTTTTCTTGTTTCTCATTGTTTGTGTTTGTGTCTTGCTGCTTTTGTTTGTTAATTGTTTATTTGTTTCCCTCCCATTGCTTTTTCTTCTGGTTGATTTTCTTGTTTGGATGTTGTTTTTGTTTCTTTCTTTAGCATTTTTCTGATTTGTTTCTTCTTTTTTGTTGTTTTTCTAGTTGTTTTTCTTGTCATTGTTTTTGTTTGTGTCCTGCTGTTTTTGTTTGTTTATTGTTTATTTGTTTGCTTCCCATTCTCTTTTCTTGTTTATTTTCTCTTTTGTATGTTGTTTTCACTTCTTTCTTTATTATTTTTTGCTTGTTTGTTTCTTTTTTCTTAATGTTTGTGTTTGTTTCTCGTCATGTTTTTGTACTTTGTTTTTGTTTGTTATTTATTTTTTCCTCCCCATTGTTCTTTGTTGTTTATATTTTTCTTGTTTGATTGTTTTTGTTTGCTTGTTCATCATTTTTCTCATATGTTTCTTCTTTTTGTTTGTTTCTTGGTTGTCATTGTTTTTGTTTGCGTCTTGCTGTTCTTGTTTGTTGTTTATTTGTTTACTTCCCATTGTCTTTTCTTTGTTTATTTTCTCTTTTGTATGTTGTTTTCAGTTCTTTCTTTATTATTGTATAATTATTGCTTTTTGTTCTTTTTCTTGTTTGTCATTGTTTTTGTTTTTGCTTCTGTTTCCACCGAGTTTTGAAAATTGCCCATAAATTGTGTGAAGAACTTTTAGTATTTTGACCTACACCATTTCCCGTTGTGTTTTGTCGTGTCTTGTTTTGTCGGCCTCTTCCTCGTCTTCTGTTGTTTGGAATGTTTTCGGATGCGACAGCCTGGCGTTGTCTTCAGGTTTGATCTCAGCGTGATGCTCGTCTCTGGCGTCGCCTACAGTTGTTTCACGCCGTGCTGCGTCATTTGGTGTTTGGTGTTTGATTTGCTTCCCGCCTGGCGTTTTGTGTTGCGTCTGATGTCGGGGTTAAAGCGGCGAAGCAGCTGGATGTCGACACCGACAAAGCGGTAAATAAAGAGATTAAAAATGGCTTAAAACAGCGGGTGAACACGGTTTCATTCATGAGAAGGTGGCTAATCTGAGTTTAGGTGGATTTACAAGCTGCTGCACATTTACACTCTGAACCCTCCTGTTGGTTCACCCCATCTGGAAGTTTGTGTTTGCGTTGACTTCAGTCTTGATGGTGTTGAATGTTCACATTCTTTTTTTCCTTGTGTTTGACATAAACTCGTATTTAACAGCTAATTCAGAAATACACAGCTTTGTCTCTCTACACTAAATGAAAACCAACGACACACTTGAGTTCAGTGGTTTTACATCAATGTGAAAACACGAATGTTCTGTCCCATATAGGGCTGTAAGAAAATATTGTTTCTGCAATATATCACAATATTTCATTTCACGATACTGTATCGATATTAAAAAGTACTGTATCGATATTATAAGGTATTTATTCAAATGCAGATATTGCGGAGGTTCATTTTTGGGTTTTTTTGGTTTATATTTTATTTATTATTGTTTAACACTGTTTTATTAAATAATGGTTATTTGAAGCATCCTAAAAGCACTTTTTACTGTTTGAGAGGCAGATGGTAGTTCCTTTGTTGGAAGTGCACAAAAATAATGTTCTGATGTTAGTTCTGAACTAATAGAATATGAACATTTGAACAGGATCTCAAACTGGAATGACTGTAAAACAGAATTTAAGTTTTAACACAGGAAAATTTTGTGATATAGCATTAGATCCTGTTGGGATCAAATAAAGATGTGTTTAGAATTTGTGCAGATTTCTGATGTAGGTCAATTCTTCCCAGAAAAAAATCTTAAAAAAAAACAAAAAACAAAAAACTAACTAACCAAAAAATGGCCTTTTTAACAGTATCATAATATATCATGATGTATTGTATCATGATCCTAGTATTGTGATTTGTATCGTATCAACAGATTCTTGCCAATACATAGCCCTAGTCACATATTCATATAATTTCTAATCTGTCAACGAATCACCTTTAGTTTCACTGTTTTCTGCCTTTTCCAAGAGCAAAAAAACTATGTTCAGACAGCAGGTCTTAATGCACAATTCAGATTTTTGGGGGAAACCCGATTTGTTTGTGTGCTCCTTCATATTACACATTGAGCGTTAAGCGTCTTTGAGTATTTAGAAAAGTGCTATATAAAACCGACCTATTATTATTATTATTATTATTATTAATAATAATAATAATAATAATAATAATAATAATAATAATAATAATAATATTATTAGGGCTGTGTATTGGCAAGAATCTGGCGATACGATACAAATCACAATACTACGATCACAATACGATGTATCACGATACAAAAAGTTAAAAAAGCAATTTTTTATTGGTTTTGTTTCTTTTTTTAAAATGATTATTTCCTTGAAGAATGAAATTACACCAGAAATCTGCACAAATACTAAACACATTTTTATTTGATCACAACAGGATCTGATGCTATATCACAAAATGTCTCTGTTCAAACTTAAATTCTGTTTTACAGACATTACAGTTTCAGATCCTGTTCAAATGTTCATATTCTATTAGTTCAGAACTAACATTAAAACAGTATTTCTGTGCAATTCCAACAAAGGAGCTAACATTATTTAATAAGAGTGTTAAATAATAATAAAGAAAATATAAAGAAAAAATAAAAACAAAAAAACAAAAATGAACCTCTGCCATATCTGCATTTGAATAAATACCTAAAAATATCGATACAGTACTTTTTAATATCAATACAGTATTGTGAAATAAAATATTGTGATATATTGCAGAACCCATATTTTCTTACACTCCTAATTATTATTATTATTGAATGTGAATTCTGTCAGTTTTGAGTCTGAACTGAATGTCAGAATCAGAATGTTTTATTGGCCAAGTATGTGAACACATCCAAGGAATTTGACTTTGGTTTCTCGTTGCGCACATACTTCAACATGAACCCAAAACAACATGAACCCAATCACATTTGAACATAGATCTAATATAGACAAACATTCAACTGGAGACAAGGACAACAATGGGATGAGATTTACAGTGGATTTGTAATATGTACAGAGCACAAATTGGAGTTTTATACAGTGAGTAGATGTGTACCGTGATACAGTCTATTAAAAATGCTTATGTATATATTATTGTCGTGCGAATGCGACCCTGAAGTGATCTGCATGCGCAAAAGAGGTCCTGTTGTAATACTTGACCACGCAGACATGCACTGTGTTTATGGAAGTTAATATGGAGGCATCTCGTCTCGGTGCATGTGTTGTGATGGTTGTTTTTCCTGCCGCTCCTCCTCCTGGGATGCAGAATTTGGAAGTTTGTGGCATTTCAATGACGTAAATGTCGGATAAATGCTGACGTTGCATTGCAAAATATCAGATACATATCGGATTTACGACCACATTTGAAAGTGGTCTGGGTCAGATTAGTGCTATTCAAAGTGTCTTAAACAGATCAGATACAGGTCACATATGGGCAAGAAAATCAGATTTGGGCCACATGTACCTGCAGTCTGAACGTAGCCTTAGTGAACTGATTCAGTTATCTGATCCTGAACTGTGAAAATAACTTGGTATTCAAGTCCAAAGCAACATGTGACAGTCCTGAACCAACAGACTGTTATAAAAATACCTTTAAATAACTTCTCATTCATCTCAAATTGATTCTGAAAATGAAGTAGATGCATCCAGACACAACCTGCTCAGCAAACACTTTCATTTTTCCAATGTTTATTTCTTATCTGCTTTTTATTCAGAAACATATTCACAAGTTTCCAGACGCATTAGGGACGTCGGGTGTCAAATGTATGCAGACGACACTATAGTGTATCACTAAAATATAGATGAAAAAGATGAAAAATGTGAATTTTCCTCAAGATGGAAACGCTAAAATCAGAAGTAAACACTTGACAGATGACTGAGGATTTGGTTCACAAACAGAAGAAATGAAATGAAGGATTATTTTCATTGTCAGTGAATCCATTGGTTTATAAAATACCAGAAAAAGGTGAAAAAGTGATTCTCAAAACCCAAAAATGTTTAGTTTATTGTCACAAAGGAGGAAATAGAACAGGAAACACTCACCTTAAAGAGGCTGAAATTAAAACTGAAATAAAAACGGATGAACTTTTCTAAATTCCAAACTGATGCAGCTGTTTAATGTAATTTTTACAGTAAATCTAATGTAAATTCCATCTGATGTGATTATAAATGCCTTGTCCTTTCATAAATGTGTCAAATCTCCGTTGTGTTTGTGTCTGCGCTGCTGTTTCTTTCTCCTGCTGCCGTCGGATGTGAATCTAATGTGGGAATTAAAGCCTGTTCGATTCAGCGCTCAGAGCTCTTCAGTCTGATTGATCGGAGGCTAAATGTTTGAAATAAAGAGCGGCGGTTATCTGACGGCCTAATCCCGCCCGCCGCCGCCGTAACGCCATCATTACTTTGGTATTATGCAGAGAAAGTGAGCGTGGTTTGTTTCCTCCTGCATTTTCAGGATGACAGCTCAGTGAGCAGCGAGGAGGAGGCCGACATGAGCGAGCCCACATGGCTATCAGCTGATCTGGGAGCAGCGTCCGACCTGAGCCCGCCGAGCCGAGGAGGAGAACGGATGCACCACAGCCCGCCGGCCGCCCACGCCAAGGACGACGACGGTAAGGAAACGCCACGCCTGCCTGGGTGGTCTGCTGCCGCGCTGGCTGTAACCCTTTATAGGTCACTCATAGAAACAGTCTGGAATTCAAAGTGGTATTGGAGGACGTAACAGGACCAGGTCCAGCAGAGACATGGGGACACATGTCCTGTCCGATAGTGTTTGTGTTTAAAGTGAATGACTGATCTCCATGTTTATTACGTGTATGAATAGGTCTTAGTAAGTACTTTCATATGTCACATGGTACAATTTACAGAAATACAATTTTGGGGTGAAAATACTTACATTTCTGCTGCGTGACACGGGGACACAAAATGAACTTTTTTTTTTTTTTTTACACTTTATGCAAATGTACAAAACATGCTGTTCTCATCATGAATAGATCCTAAATGAAACATAGGGCTTTAGCTCTGATGTTAAACTACAGTTTTCATCAATATTGGAAAAAAATGTTGAAATGATCAGTTTTTATGAACACAAATCTGTTGTGACATGGAGACAGCAGTTAGTACCTTTGTTCATTAGTCAGAATAAAAGACTTTGGCATTAAAACACTACACATATAATCATAAACTTTTTTTTAACATACTGTACATATTACAACTGCAGTGATATATACAAATAATAGCCGAGCATATTTGACTAATAATTGGATTGGACAGAACTTTTGTATATTCTGCTGTTGAATAATTAACAGATTCACAGACTGAAAATATCACTGATAGAATAAATATTATTATTAAAGCCCCTCCCCCTGAATGATTTGGACAGTGACCCACTGTTGCTGTCACTGTCTTGTAATGTATGCGGAAATGACCAAACATTGTAGACATTCTCCTTCCACAAATGTCTACGAACTGGAAGATTCGTACAAACCCATCGTTTCTAAGGATCTTTGTGACCTCAGTGGCATTAGCGCTCTTTCCTTAAAAATGACAACATACGATCTTAGAAAATGAAAAAAAAAAAAAACAGGTATTTTTGGTCTGTTTTTAATTTCTGTCAGGTAGTAACTTTTGTTTTCGTTATTAGAAAGAGAAAACAAAAAAATCAGTTTTTTTAAATGTGGTTTATCTGTTCTGACACTAAAAAAGAAAAATGCCTTGAAATTTGATTTTAATTCTTGTATTTTAAAATGAAAATCAATTAACCACTAATTTTTCTTTTGTTTTCAAAAAGAAAATCCAAATTACCAACAGATACACTGACCTCGGATGTTGTCATTTTCAAGGAAAGAGCGCTAATGTCTTGGTCATAAAGATTCTTACGAACGATGGGTTTGTACGAATCTTCCATTTTTTACAAAATCTGGAATTTGTAGACATTCATGGTGTGGGAGTATGTCTACGATGTCCAGATTTCGTAAAAACCCATCGTTGGTAGGAGTCTTTGTGACCTAGGCATTAGTGTTCTGTCCTTGAAAATGACAACATCTGGTCTCAGTAAATGAAAAAAACCAGACGTTTTTGGCCCGTGTTTCCATTTCTGTCAGGTAGTAACTTTCGTTTTTGTCATTAGAAAGAGAAAATGAATAATTCTTCTATTTTAAAACAAAAATCAATTAACTACTAGTTTTTCTTTTGTTTCTGAAAAACAATCCAATTACCTAAAGTTACCCTGACCAACTCGTTCCATGGGATGGATGGGACTGTTCTTCGGGTCGTGTTCATGAACATGTGAGAACCTGAGCTGTGAAGTGTCGGTTTGACGACTTTTACATCAGAAGAACCGATGTTTGAAAGTGTAAAAAACCCCGATCCGTTTCCGCTGGTTGAACAGACGTAGTGGTAGTGGATGGAGTCGACTGTCGGGGCTCGATGGTGTCTGAATGCGTGTGAATGCGACTCCCTCCTGTTTGTTTTTCGTGTTGTGTTTGCCGGTTCTGCCGTTGCCTCAGCCCATTACCGCCGCGTCTTCTCGGAGGATTAGTCGCTGTGGAGGTGGTTTATGAAAGGTCGTGGATGTTTGTTTCTTCCATCTCCTCACTGAGCTGTCACTCTTCTTCCTCCCACCTTTTGCTTTTACCCGCCGCTCTGCGCCGCCGTCGTACTTTCTCCGCCGCCGTCCATCACTCTCTCTGTGCTGAAAGGCTTCCTGTGGCGGCGAGCGTTCACTTTGAAGAATCGTTTCATAATGCTGCAAGGATACAGCAATTAGCATCTGAGCGTGTGCAGGCTGTGAAGACGTCCAGGCCTGAGTTGTGTGTTTGTGTTGGGGTTTGACGGAGGACGAACAGCTATAGAGTTTACTGTAAAAAGTACAGATTACACTGTAAAAAGTAATGAAACTTTACCAAGTTTGAGTCACGAATGAACCAAAATTCTGTCCAAAAAGCTGGGCAGTCTTTGTTTTATTGATTTTATGGATAGTTTTATCATTTTTTGTTTGTTTTCTTGATTATTTTGATTTTCTGGGTAGTTTTATCATTTTATGGATAGTTTTATCATTTTTTGTTTGTTTTCTTCATTATTTTGTTGATTTTTATGGGTAGTTTTATCATTTTTTTGTTTGTTTTCTTCATTATGTTGTTGATTTTATGGATAGTTTTATCATTTTTTGGTTTGTTTTCTTGATTATTTTGTTGATTTTATAGATAATTTTATCATTTTTGGTTTGTTTTCTTCATTATGTTGTTGATTTTATGGATAGTTTTATCATTTTTTGGTTTGTTTTCTTGATTATTTTGTTGATTTTATAGATAATTTTATCATTTTTGGTTTGTGTTCTTCATTATGTTGTTGATTTTATGGATAGTTTTATCATTTTTTTTGTTTTCTTGATTATTGTGTTGATTTTATGGGTAGCTTTATAATTTCTTGTTGATTTTCTTGATTATTTTGTTGATTTTATTTATAGTTTTATGATTTTTAAAAAAATTTTTTTTATTATTTAGTTGATTTTATTGATTTTCTTATTATTTTTAGTTTGTTTTCTTGATTATTTAGTTTCTTTTCAGGGCCATCAGATGAATTGTGTGGTAGATGTTCATGTAAAAATCAAGTTTTATAGATTTTCTACAGAATTGTTTAGTTTCTTATTGGTTTAATGGTCCGTTGGATGGAAGTCGTGTCACTATGAGGCTCATAGTTCAGATTCTTTAAGTCATTGGGCTTTGGTTGAAACATGGTCTGAAAGAGGACAAATGCAGCTCCATCTGTGGTAAATATGATGAAGTGGATGGAAATGGTTCCAGAGTAACAGCAGGTTGAACAGAAGAGGGATGAATGTTTACCACAGCCTCTAGAAGACTGAACACTCAGGAAACAGCATCACACATAAACTGTGATTTCATAAAGACCATAGTAGATACGGAGATAATAACGGAAACCAGTGAAGTCTCAAGTCTAATGAATCATTTACAGTTCCAACCGGGATTCTTCTTTCAAATATGATGAAGTAATGAGCCTGGGTTTGGTCATTTTCGTGTTTTCCTTTTGGAAATTAACCCATAAAGACCTGAACATTCACCATAAACTGTTTAATACCTGTTTTTCCACTAATCCTATCGACACGTGTAAATCCTTGGTGTAAAATACAGTTCTTCATCTTTTCATGGTCATCAGATATGACCCATTTGGGCGTTCAGAGGCTCTGTAGTTACCGTGGAAACACCGTCATCTTCTACAACATTGATTCACCAGTAAAACCCATGGAGTTGAATGAATGAGCCCGTTTACATCCACGCCGATACTCCGATCATTATCCGATATCTGGAGTTATCAGATTATTCATGTAAACAGGATAATCCGATCTGCTTTATCTGATAACAACAGTTATCAGATTATGAGGAATCAGATTAACACACCTAGATTTCTCCCCAATACTTCGATGTCTTCACACATGTATACAGACTAAACTGATTTATTTAGTTTATTTTACATTCAAGGATTTTTATTGTCAAACCAGCACACATTTACACATGACAAATTTGGTACTCGAGGTCACAGATTTAGCCCAATAAGATCTATATCTAAACAATATGTACATTAAAAAAAGACTTTAGTATAATAAAAATAAAAATGAAGGAGAAAAAAAAGACCTATGTATAAAAACACTTGTGTGTGTGCAAAGTGCAAGGGGAGGAAGTCTGATTGGCCACTGGCTTGTATTGTACTTAATATTGTGAGGTAGAATACAGGTAGAGTACATCTGCACATCTGACAGTTTTGTCATTTTTTTTGGTTTGTTTTCCTTATTTTGTTGATTTTATGGATAGTTTTATCTGTTTTGTTTGTTTTCTTGATTGCTTTGTTGATTTTATGGATAGTTTTGTCTTTTTTGTTTGTTTTTTTGATTGCTTTGTTGATCTTATGGATAGTTTTATGGGGTTCACAGGTGGAGCTTCAGTGAAACAGTTTAATTGACTCAGAAGAGCGACTGTAGATCTTCTATTCATCAGTTTTTCTGGTCAGACATTCTGTTTGTTTTGGAAGCTGTGACTGTGTTTAGTCTTAAATCCATCCTGATTCTTTTGTTTCTTCCCATGTGTTGAAAGTCGCTGCTGATGTTTTCACCCTGACCTGATGTAAGACTAGTTTCATAGTCACTGTTCTGAGTTTAATGAAGCCACAGTTCGACATTTCTGCTCTGACACACGATTATATTAACACGTTGAACAAAGTGGTGAGCGGCTTCTCTTTTGCTGTTAACAGTCTCTGCGGATGGTTCTGGTAAACCTGGTAAAACCCTGTTTTTTAAGACCCGTTGAAGTGAAGAACAAGGCAGAGGATCATGGGAAGGTGAAGCGATGTGCGAGTGGAGTGTATAAGTGTATCAGGCCTTGTCATTAGAAGGTCAGGCTGTTTCGACTCCTCTTATAGAAGTCGGAGTTGGACTGTAGGCGTCCAAATGCCACGGCTCAGAGCAGCTTCACCGGCTTTTCTCCTCAATTAGACTCAAAGGAAGCACACTTCACTTATGCACACGACTCACACTTTAATAATGGATGGAAATGACTGAACCGCAGCAGCGTTTCACATGGAAATATCTGCAAACCGCCACCACGGTGTTCTACAGGTCCCACAAATCTGTCATTTATTCGCTGTGACGCCATCAAAACAACACAAAAATACACTGAAATAAAAGAGACCACTGTTTGTGAAGGTTGGAAGTGTTAGTTTATTTTATTAATGATAAACTCCAGGACTCGAATATGTGTCCACGTTAAACCAAAATGCAAAATAAAAAAATAATCTACAAAGTAAGCACTAAATGATGAAAAATGAATATTAACATAAAAAAACTAAGATAATCTATAAAGTCTGCAAAATAATCAACAAAATGAGAAACAGTAAACGCTAAAGCAGAAAATGGAACACAAGGAATAAAAAATTAACAAAATAATGGACAAAATAAGCATTAAATGATGAAGAAAATGAACAAAAGATTAAATAACGTTGAAAAACATTTAACTTAAATGAATTAAATCATGAAAAATAGTCAAAAAGATAAACAAAGTAATGAACTGAACAAAATAATGGACAAAATAAGCACTAAAGGAAAAATGAACAAAAGATTAATTGAATAATATTAGAAAACAAAACGTAAAGTGAATAAAATCATCAAAACAATCACCATCACACATAAGAAATAAGCATTAAGTTAAAAAAAAGAAAGAAAACACTGACATGAAATAATAATAAAATAATTTTAAAAATCAACAAAATATCCAATATGAAAATAATAGAAATGTATTATAAGATGATTAAGAGAATTAAAAACCCTGTTAAAGACATTGAACATGTATACATCATGTAGAATTATGAGTAAAATGCCAAAGATACTCAGTCATGTCTAAAAGGTTCATTTTCAGGATTAAATCATTATTTCTTTGTAGTTTATTTTTTGTTGTTCATGGTTTAAATTTAAAGACAAAACGAGATGAAAATGACATAAAAGGTGCAACAAAATTAAAAAAAGTTGAAAACGGAACAAGACAAAAGTGATGGAAAGTGCCGTTGTGGTTAAACTGCGGTTCCTCCATGGTGGTGGGACAGCGGGGGGGGCGGCGGCGGCCCGTCATGGCGGCGTTGGATCAGCTGACGTATTGATCGTCTGTTCTTGACTTGGTCTGAGACTGATATTACACTGATTCCTGTAAAAGTCGTCTCTAATGGAGAAACGACATGAGGAGACGAAGAAGAGGAAGAGCCTCTGGTCAAAGCCACCCCTGGACTCCCATCATGCATCTGTCCACCTTTCAGGAACAGTCGGGGTTATTTCATCCTCCCTCTGTGGATTTCCTGCGGCTCCGTGTGCATCATTATTTCCTGAACGGGGAAAACGCTCCACCGTTCACGTCCCGTTCACAATAAGCCGGATTATCTCTTAATGCAGGAAAAACAGAATAAAATACGACAGATCTGCTTGAATTATCGCAAACACAGATCCATGAATACGGATAATTCCACATAAAACCTGAACGAGGATCGCAAGTTTCAGTTTATTCAACGCAGCTGAAGGAAGCAGGTCTGAGGAGTTTGGTTCTGGACCTGGTTCTTCTGCTGGATTTGAGTTTTTCCTTTTTGGACGATGGAGCTCAGGATTAAAGCTCAGAAAAACACCTGAATACGAGGGTTTATCCTCTGGAATCAGCTCTGACCGCAAAAAAAAACCCACACGAGTCCGTTTGGATCAGAACCAAACACGTGTGCATCCAGCTGTGATCATGGACGGTTCCCATGGTTTTCCTTTTGCACATACAGATGTAAAAACGGTCCCAGTGATGTTAAATGCTATATTTTTGAATTGATTTTAGTATCAAAAACATCTGGAAGCAAAGGAAAAAGCAATCAATCAGAAAATTAATTTAACATATTTTAAAACCTCGAATAACTTAGACACAAAATTAAAAAAAATATATATGTAGTTTTAAGCTAATTAACAACAATAAAAGGCTCCTGAAAACCAGAGAAACAGACAAAAACAAATCAAAAATGAGACAATAATAAGAGAAAGATGAGACAAGATGAAAAATGAGATGAAATCATGTTTAAAAACAAGATGAAAACTAGACTGAAGTCAGATTAAAAAATTTAACGACAACAAGGTGGTAAAAATGATGACAAATTAGATGAAAACAAGATCAAAACAAGTCAAAAAGGAGACGGAAATAAAATAAAGATTAAAATGAGACAAAAAAGAAGCAAAAATGAGATAGAAATGAGATCAAAACAAGTTGAGAAACATGAAAAAATGAAGCAAAAATGAAATGGAAGCAAAATGAAAACAAGTTAAAAATGAGACAAAAATAAGCGGAAATTTTGAGACAAAAAGTTGGACACAAGAAAAAAACATAAATGTTGGATTTGTTTTTTTAAACATGTGATTCTGGATGGTTTAGATACTTTTCCTTTTCCTAAATTTCTGTACACATACAGTTGTAAAAATGGTCCCAGTGATGTTAAATCTTTTTTTTTTATTTGATTTTAGTACCAAAAGCATCTGGAAATAAAGGAAAAACCAATCAACCAGAAAATTAATTTAACATATTCTAAATCCTATAATAATGTAGACCCAAAATTTTACAAAATACATAGTTTTAAGCTAATTAACAACAATAAAAGGCTCCTGAAAACCAGAGAAACAGACAAAAACTAGAAGCACTCGGAGAGCGCAGACCTCCGCCAAGGCTGATCAGTGGCCCCCCCCATGGGCCCCCCCACCCCCGATCACCACCAAAATGTAATCATTTCTTCCTTATCCCATTTCCAACAAACCCTGAAAATTTCATCCAAATCTGTCCATAACTTTTTGAGTTATGTTGCACACTAACAGACAGACAAACAAACAAACAAACAAACCCTGGCAAAAACATAACCTCCTTGGCGGAGGTAACAAATCAAAAATGGGACAAAAATAAGAGAAAAAAAGAGATGAGATGAAAAATAAGATCAAATTATGTTTAAAAACAAGATGAAAATTAGACTAAAGTCAGATTAAAAAAAATAAATGACAAGAAGACAGTATGAAGGATGACAAATGAAATAAAAACAAGATCAAAAAAGACGAAAATAAAATAAAGATTAAAAATGAAACAAAAAAAGAGGCAAAATTAGATGGAAATGCGATCAGAACAAACATGAAACATGAAAAAAATAGTAGTAATAAATAATAAGAAATTTTGAGGCAAAAAGTTGGATACGAAAAAAGCATAAATGTTGGATTTGTTTTTTTAAAACATGTGATTCTGGATGGTTCAGATACTTTTCCTTCTGTTAAATTTCTTTACACATAGTTATAAAAAATGGTCCCAGTGATGTTAAATCCTATGTTTTTGAGACGTTATAAACTCAGGTGTCTTTCTATAAATCCATTTTTTTTGTTGCATATTTAACGTTATTTTCATCATTTTGTTAACTTTCATATTATATTAAAAACCAAAATGTCTGCTTTGAAACTACATGTAAGTGAAACCTTAATGATGATGATGATGATGATGACAATGAAGGACAAGCTCTCTTTGGTGGACGGCGGCATGTGGGTGGCGGCCTCTCGTGGACGCCGCCGTAGCAGGTGAACGTGAACGTGAACGGATGTGATGCGGGATGCAGACGGACGAACCGGCCGCACGATAAAGACACAGAGGACGGGTTACGAGGAGAGGGGTTTAGCTCCCAGCATGCCTCAGTGCACGCCCTCGGGGACTGCCACTAGAACGCAGCACGCTGAGGAATCCAGCGCACACACACACACACACACACACACACACACACGCCGCAGTGTGTAGAAGAATCCAGAGTGAAACGCTGTCACATGTCGGCGCTGGAGGCCAGTGGCCACATGGTCTGATGTGGTTCAGCACCAGAAAGTAGGACAACGGGAAACCAGGATGGACCGCTTTGATCCACATCCCCTCCCCCGCCGTGGGGGGGGTGGGGGTTGGGGGGGTGGAGGATGAGGGGCAGCAAGGAGAGAGGAGGTCTGAGCTGCAGGATGATGGAAGTCATGCGGTGGGTTCAGTCCGATGTCAGGATGAAAGCTCAGAAAAACACCTGAACACTAGTGTTTGTCCTCCAGAAGCACACGGGTCGGTCCGTTTGGATCAGAACCAAACACATGCACATCCAGCTGTGGTTCTGGACGGTTCCCATGCTTTTCCTTTTGCATATATGGATGTAAAAATGGTCCCAATGATGTTAAATTCTACTTTTTTTTAATTAGACTTTAATACGAAAAACATCAGAAACAAAGGGAAAAAAAACCCAGTGAAGGAGAAAATGAATTTAACATATTTAAAATCCTGTAATAATTTAGACCCAAAATGATACAAAATACATAGTTGTAGACAATTAACAACAATAAAAGAAAGAAACAGAGAAACAAAAATATGTTGAAAATGAGACTGAAATGGGACAAAAATTTGAGGAACAATAGAGATGAAAAAGGAGGTGATCAAAACAACTAAAATCAGGTGAAAAACTTAAAATGAGAATGAAATATGACAAAAATAAGGAAAAATGAAACAAAAATATATTAAAACAAATTAGATCAAGTTTAAAAACAACTAGATGGAAAACAGGATGGAAAATGAAATTAAAACAAATGAAAAACAACAAAAAAAGACAAAAATAAAGATTATTCTAAATTCACTATATTTTCATTTACTATAGACAATCATACATGGCTTGAATGTTTTGAATATTGTTGAATATTTTTGTATGTCTTTGAATGTTTTGAATATTCTTAAATATTCTTGAATGTTCTTGAATATTTTTGAATGTCCTTGAATATGTTTGAACATTCTTGAATTTTTGGAATATTCTTAAATATTCTTGAATATTTTTGAATATTCTTGAATATTTGTGAATATTTTTGAATATTCTTAAATATTCTTGAATATTTTTGAATATTCTTGAATATTCTTGAATATTTTGGAATATTCTGTTATGTTCTTGAATATTCTCAAATATTCTTAAGTATTCTTGAATAATTTGGAATATTCTTAAATATTTGTGAATATTTTTGAATATTCTTAAATATTCTTGAATATTCTTTAATATTCTTGAATATTTTTGAATATTCTTAAATATTCTTGAATGTTCTGGCATGTTCTTGAATATTTTTGAATGTTCTTGAATATTTTTAATATTCTTAAATATCCTTTAATGTTCTTGAATATTTTTAAATATTCTTGACTGGTTTTGAATATTCTTTAAATATTCTTAATGTTCTTGAATGTTCTGCCGTTGCAGGTGGTTTTGGTTTCGCTGCAGGTTCCGTCCACGTCTTAATGGAACCTGTGTTAAATATTCACAGAACATTAACATAATTAACATGAATCATTTCCACTGTGTGATTTGTTCTGGAGGAGGGACGTGGTGCATTTAGAACACGGACACAGTTTGCATCTTTGCTTTATTTGTGCGTTTGTTGCATTAATCTGTGTGTTCTACATGGGGGGGGGGGGCTGCACCCGTGTGTGTTTGTGTGTGTGTGTGGGGGGTTCTCTCCTCCACTGCTGTTTAATTATTAACTCCTCCCTGTGAGACACACGCTGGAATGAGGAGCTCCACAATTAATATTACAAACCCGTCCAACACACAGGAAACACACTCACTATTTGTTTTTCTTCCAGCTGTGATGTGTGCGTCCACATGGACTGTGTTGGGTTGCGTTGTCGTGCCGCTCAGCTGTGTGTGTTGCGGTGTAATTAGCGTGGACTGGTTGCGGTGCAGTCGCCTCCTGCCTGGCTGTAATCTCACATCAGCATGGACACACACATGTACGCCCATGAAATGTTAAACAACACTTGACTGTACATGAGCCCTGAACACAACACACACCGTCCACCTCACCCCGCTGTAACAGTTACTACAGTCACATGACCATCAGGCTCCTCACCATGGAAACCACCACCTCCTCAGCAAGTTTACCTCATGCTCTTTAATCTCAGTAAATGTTATTTTCAGTTTCTACCTCCTGTTCACTCCCTTTGCATCTCATTTGTGGGTTTGAAACGACATCTGTCTGCTGTAAAAAAAAAAATTGTATCTGAAAACAAATCAAATTCAACTTTCTTCTCTTCATCACTGGTAACATACATAGAAATAATTAACCCATAAAGACCCAAATATACACCAGCGACCAAAACTACTAAACTGTTTAATACCTGTTGATCCATTAATTTTATCAATCTGTGTAAATAATTGGTGTAAAATACAGTTCTTTATCTTTTCATGGTCATCAGATATGACCCATTTGGATGTTCAGAGGCTCCGTAGTTACCGTGGAAACACCGTCATCTTCTACAACATTGATTCACCAGTAAAACCCATGGAGTTGGATCAATGACAGTGGATGAACACACTGGGTTTATGTTGAATTAATTGTATATTTGACCAAAAAAGACACTTTTTTTTTTTTTAGTTGTCTCTACTTTTGAAATACACACAAGTACAAGTATAAAAGTACATAAAGTCAAGGTCTGGGGGAAAAAAATTGCAGTTTTGAAAAAGTCTGGGATTTTTACTTGGATAAAGAGCCCCCTGTATTTCTTTGGTAAAATACCTGTTTTACTAGTCGCTTTTCCATTGGACATCTGTGCAAGACTTTATTGATATTTACTTAATGTCAAAACAACAGAAGTGCGTAATGTCGGTTTTTCCATTAAATCATAAATGTAATGATTGTTTACTTATTACTGTGAGATGACACGAGAAGTCATTCCATAAACAGGTAGACAAACGTAAATGTGGTGATTTACAGATATTTTCATTATTATTATATATTACCTCTCTATCTCGTACTAAATAAAAAAATGATTCAGTTTCCTGGTGTGCCCACACATATCGCACCATGTTTCTTTTAAAACTCGTCTTCTTCTCTTGTTGTAACGTCTGTCAACATCAGTTTTTTTTTTTATTCACGTGACTGTAATTGCAGAAAAAGGTCTTTCCATTATGGTTTTGTGTGATATCCCAATTTTGCTACGACCCAAAAAAACACCTCTTTCCAGCGCAAAAACTTTTCATCGAAAAACAAGAGTTTTGGCAAAATTGTCATTTTTCCATTAGGTAAATTTTTATGTACAAGCTGTAATTTGAGGCTCAATGGAAAAGCGACTAGTGTCAGTTTGTAAATTAACACATGTATGAGGCGTTCAGGGGTCATTTTTAAATAAAGCTGTACATTATCACACATTATTTGGGACCATTATCACTGCATCTGTAAAAGCAGTAGCAGATCAAACATTTACAGTGTGTCTGTGGTTCTGGTTCTAGTTCTGGTTCTGGTTCTTCTTTCCACCTCCACCGTCAGTGTTTTTAAATCCCTCATGAACTCACTGAACATGGTGTGAACTCTCCATCCCCTCTTGTTTTTTTCACAGTCACACATCCTTCAACTTCCACCTTCTACCTACCCCTGACCCCCAACACCCCCCACCCCCCGACTCCCCACCCCCCCTCCAGGTCAAGTTGTTCCTGTGTCGGTTTATGTGGTGTTTTTCAGACCTGCTGGGTTTATTGTTTTATGGTTGTCAGGACTCACCACGTCCAAAGGTTGGTCCATAAAAAGTCTCTTTGTGAAGTTTGGACCGGGTTTATCAGCCCAGCTTCGCTTTGGACAGAAACACGACGAGCGGCGCTTTTAAAGCCATGGCAGTAAAGACCTGGATATTATCTGTTATGTTCAGGTTAAAGTTGAGGAGCGGGAAAAACCAGCACCGGTTGGATTATTGCATGAGGCGTTGGTTTCATTTTAGAATCAGAGGCGTTCATGTTCCGATATTTCCACTGCAGCGAGAGATTATGGACAAAGGCCAGTGGATTCAATCTGAAAGTGCAGTGGATTCAATAGAGGAGGAAGAAGACTTAACTTTCTTTAATCAAACTTTCAGAAACCAGAGTTACAAACTGTCAGTATCTGCAGAACTTGGCTGATAATACTTGCTTTTTCAACTCAAATACCGACCTTGAGGCGAACTAATTCCTCCAAAAATAATACAATAAGCCCTGCCTCTGCAGCCGCTGTGGTATTCAGCTCCAGATTTATTGATGCATTTATTGCTTTAACTCGTGAAGTAAAACTTCAGTGTTAAATGTCAAAGCTCTCAGCGTTTTCCTGAGGAGGCAGTGAATAAAAAAGAGAACCACTGTCAGAAGATCAGCGCAATGTTTGGAGAAGAACACGATTAGACTGAGTGTTCGAAAGGTTTGGAAAGACTCACAAAGACACAAAGATGAGAGGCTGAAGGAGGAAACAGGACGGAGAGTGGATGGAGGTGAGTGGAGGTTTACCCTGGAGGTGGATCAGAGTCGACAGATGTGGATCAGGATGGGGGGGGGGCTGGTCCTCCCACCCTCAGTGCAGTTTAACTCCTCATCTGCCGTTCCTCCTCCTCATCTTGCTCTTCATCCTTTACACATCGAACAAACCCTCATGGTTTGACGCACACATGTCGCAGATTTATGATGGATTAACACAAATGTTGACATTTGATTCAAACAGCTCCCACGCCCACTTTTCATCATCTGTAGCTTTAGCATCAGCTTATGGTAACGCCGTCTGAACACTTTCTGAACACTGTCTTAACACCTTCTGAAAGTGGTCTTAACACCGTCTGAACACCATCTGAGCACCTTTGGGACGCTGTCGTAACACTTTCTGAATGCGATCTTAACACCGTCTGATCATCTTCTGAACGCCATCTGAACACCTTCTGAAACACTGTCTTAACTTCTGAATGCTGTCTTATGTCTTAACGGCATCTAAACACCATCTGAACACCTTCTGAACACCATCTAAACACCATCTGAACACCATCTGAACACCTTCTAAACACCATCTGAACACCATCTGAACACCTTCTGAACACCATCTGAACACCATCTGAACACCTTCTAAACACCATCTGAACACCATCTGAACACCTCCTGAACACCTTCTAAACACCATCTGAACACCATCTGAACACCTTCTGAACACCATCTGAACACCATCTGAACACCTTCTAAACACCATCTGAACACCATCTGAACACCTCCTGAACACCTTCTAAACACCATCTGAACACCATCTGAACACCTTCTGAACACCTTCTAAACACCATCTGAACACCTTCTGAACACCATCTAAACACCATCTGAACACCATCTGAACACCTTCTAAACACCATCTGAACACCTCCTGAACACCTTCTGAACACCATCTAAACACCATCTGAACACCTTCTAAACACCATCTGAACACCATCTGAACACCTCCTGAACACCTTCTGAACACCTTCTAAACACCATCTGAACACCTCCTGAACACCATCTAAACACCTCCTGAACACCTCCTGAACACCATCTAAACATCTGAACACCTCCTGAACGCTGTTGCCCAGATGCGGCTCTTTGAACACACGTAGCCACACGAAGGCTGTGAAATATTCACCTTTGATTCATCTCCCAAAAGAGTTTCGATCTCCCCCTCCCCCCGCCGCTCTTCCCAGTCGGTCGTGACCTTTTCTGGACGTTATCCGCCAAAGCCCGGCCTCAGGCGAAGGAATGTGAACCTGAAGGACACGCACAACATCAGCTGTCAATCAAAGAAGAAAAACCACTGGAGCTCAGAGGTCGGAGGTTTCAACGTGAAGCGAACGCCTCCGTACATACGTGGACATTTCCTCCTAATGATTCGAACACGTCAAACCGAGGACATAACAGATGATTTATCCACAACATCTTCTCAGTGTGTCTGAAGGATGAAGAGGATGATGATATTAGTGTTTGTTTTTAGGTCTTTTTGACTTTTAATTTGCAGTTTTGGGTCATATCTAAGTCCAGTTGTCAGGTTTATTTTATATTTTTTAAGGTCTTAGTTTTTATTCGTCGAGTTTTAATTGATAAAACAGGATGAAGCGGCAGGATTTGGTGAAAAAGTCATTTATTAATGTTGAAAAGGTCCAAGAAAGGTACAAAGAATAAATAAAAAAAATAGAAAAAATGCACAAGAAACAAGCAAAAAAATAATGAAAATTAACAAAATTGAACAAAATAGTAGGACATAAAATATCAACAACTGAAGAAAAGTGAAGAATATCCTAGAAAAATGTAAAATTAAGCAAAATTACTACCAAAAAAATAACCAAATGATTACAAAAAATCTAACAAAACATGAAATAGCAGAAAATCAGCAAAGAATAAATAATGTTAAAAGCAACATTAAACAAAACAATAGAAAAATGAGAACTGATAAAAAAAAGAATAAAAGAAAATACAACATGAATAAGAGAAATGAACACGAATAACTACACAATGAGCAAATATAGAGTGAAATAATCAAATAGAACCAAAATGAAATGTACAAATAACATAATAATAAATAGATAATAGACATTAGAGTTTTTATTATAGATAACTGAAAATGTCTGAAAACATTCCGTTACTGGAGTCAGATTTATTCATGAACTGATGAATGAATGAATAAAAGAGTTAAATCTGACATACATATGTGACGCTTCATATCGATCCTGTTCAGTTCAGGGTCTGTAGGTTTTTCTCCGTCTCTCACTATATAATGTCTTATATTATTGTGAATAATGTACTCTGTAACCTCGGCTCGGTTGCCGTGGAAACCGGTGCTTCAGCCTCTTGGAGCAACTCCATTGGGTGACGACGGCGTCATGGTATAGATTCAGCTTCAGCAAGTTTTAAAGGCAGGAAATGCAGACCAGGACCCAGGACCCAGGAACCTGGACCCCCAGACCCCCAGACCATCAGACCATTACACCCTTATACCACCAGACCATCAGATAATCACACCATCAGACCCTTAGTCCCCCAGACCATTAGACCTTAGACCATCAGAACCTTAGACCTCCAGACCCCCAGACCACTGGACCACAGACCCTTAGGCCCCTAGATCAACAGACCCGTAGACCATCAGACCCTTAGACCCTTATACCCCCAGACCCATCAGACCCCCAGACCCTCAGACCCCCAGACCATCTGAACCTTAGACCTTATACCCCAGACCATCAGACCCCCAGACCCTCAGACCCCCAGACCATCTGACCATTAGACCCTTATACCCCCAGACCATCAGACCCCCAGGCCATCTGACCCTTAGACCCTTATACCCCCAGACCCTTACACCCTAGACCATCAGACCCCCAAACCCTTGGACCCCAGTCCATCTGACCATTAGACCCTTATACCCCCAGACCACCAGACCCTTAGACTCCAGACCATCAGACCCACAAACAAGAATTTAGTTTTGTTACAGAATTTTCTTACTTTTTGTGTCAGTTTTAGCACTAATTTTGCTCTTTTTTTTGGTAATATTTCATTTGTTTTATTCATCCATAGTTTGTCATCCACGGCTCAAACCTTTTGTAGATTATCTGGAAAATTCAGATAAATGTTACTTTCTGATTGGTTCGCAGCGGTTATGTTCTAAATCCATAACGTCACACTTTATTCTCTCAGACAGAACTGCAGACACTATGAACGATGCAGTAAAAGAGCACAGCGAACCGGTGTTACTTCACTTTGTTTGACTCCACCCTCCTGCTGTGATTGGCTGGAGCTACAGACTCACAGTCTGAAGGCCGACGCCCACAGAAACCCAAACAAAAACAAAACATAAGGATCAGAAGTAACGACGATAAGGATTATTATTGGATGAGTCGATCTAGTGCTTCGTCCTCATGTTTTGGTCTGAGTTTTGCATTTGTCTGTTTTTATTCACAACAACTTGACATCATCATCAGAGGGAAGAGTGAGGAACTAAAGTAATAAAGTAAAGATGAAGAAAAACGGAAGTGATACAAACATGTTATGACTCTTTGATTCGATTGATGGATGCTGTGTTTGAGGACTGAGCTGCTGTGACTGCTGGCGTTCATCGTCTGATAACGTGTCCTGGTGGATGTGGTGGGGGGGGTGGGGGGGTGGTCATGGAGATGCATTAAAGCCCCCATGGGCCAGTTATGGACACATGAAGGACTCAGAGGTGACCCAGGTGACCGTTTTAATCACATGCTGACTTCCTGTGTTAAGAGAACAGTAAAACTGAATCGGGACATTTGTAATTTAACAAGAAAATAGGGGTTTTAATATTTTATTTTGTCAGATTTGGTTCATTTTGTTACTTATTCTAATTATTATTATAAATTTGATTTATTCCTCACTGAAATTTTTTCAGTTTTTAAATTCATTATTGTCCATTTTGTTGCCATTTTTTCCTGTTTTCATTTTTCTAATTGATTTTTGTTGTTTTTAAATTTTTCTAATAGTTTTGATCATTTTAGTTATTATGTTGCTTATTCTTTTAATTTTATACATCTGAGTGATTTTTCATTGATATTTTGTTTTAGGTTTGGTTCATTATTCATTTGTCAATATTGTTCCTGCTTTTTATTCTTTTTTTCTGAGTGTTTCATTCTTTCTATTTTTCATCTTTGCTGATTTTTCTGCTAGTCTTGTTCATTTTTGGTTCATTATTGTCATTTCATTGCTAATTTTTTCATTATTGTTCATTTCCTTACTAATTTTGTCCATTTCTGCTCATTTTCTTGCTAATTCTGTTCATTTTGTGTTAGTTTTATGGGTTTTTTCTGCCCATTTTTGTTGAGTTCCTTGCTCATATTTACATAAATCCCTCATACATTTCTCATCGGATGCTCCTCGTGTCACTCAAGTCGACCCTCGATGCTTATGGAGGCATTTATTGACCCGACGGATACAATGAAACGCTCAAACTTGTAATATTTAGTTTGTGAACATGAGATTGATGGTTTTGTTTTCATTGCTCGGCCTGTCATCATCCTGAAACGGTGTAAAGTGTGTGTCCCTGATGGAGGGTGTCGGAGGAGTTGGAGGGAACAGGAAGCGAGGAGATGGAAGCGATCCAGAGACGGTTATGCATCAATAAGTCTGGATGCGATGTCGTGCGTGTGCATTGTGAGCGCTGTGTGGGAGTGGTGCAGCGAGACGAGGTCGAGGACCGAGCAGCTCCCACAGTCTGGGGCTTTGTGTTCCTCACCCTCCATCCGAGGTGGGAGGTGGATGCAGAGGGAGGGGCTCGCAGCATTGTCTTTCACCTCTCAAGGGCCACAGAGGCGAACGGCGAACTGCAGGAGAGACTCGCACTGCAGCAAAGACGACGAAGAGGCAGGAGGAGGAGGAGGAGGAGGAGGGAGGAGGAGGAGGAGGAGAGGAGTCAGAATCCACACCGACCAAGAGAAAGGAAAAGACAGTGAGACGTCAAGTCAGAAAAGAAGAAAAGACTCCAGTAGGATCAGTGTAGGAGGCGAAATCCGACGTCTAACATGGATGTGAGGAGTCGTTTTACGGAAAAAAAAAGTGGAAAAAAAAACAAAAAGTGAAAGAAAAGAAAACACAACATTTATGTCTGAATACAGAGAAGATGTTTCAGCTTCATGTCTGTCCATGTTTGACTCATCACGTCCTCAATGGGACATAAAATAAACCGCCTTTATCTGTTATAACATCAGGTTCAAGCCCAGATCTACAGCTGAATCTGAACTCTAACACAGTTTCCTCTGGATCTACAGGAGAGAAAAGACTGAAAACAGACGAGTGAAGCATTTTGTTGAAGGGAAACTTGTTGTGTGGTAATAATAAATGATTCCGATTCTGAAGAGTTGGAAAAAAAGAAGATAAGATTCAAGAAGGATCAGTGTAGGAGGCAAAATCCAGCGTCTAACGTCAAACGAGGCGATGAGAAGTTCGAAATTAACAAGGAGATTTTTCATTTTTTAAAAAAAATTATTAATCCTTTTTATTTTTACTGGCAAAATCACAACAAGAAACTACATGTCATCAGAAAAAAAACAATAAGCAAAAACCAAAACAAACAAAAAAAAGACAATAGCCACGAGGGAAAAACAAAAAAACAAAAAAAACTGATAGATGACAATAGAAAAAATCACAAGCGAGAGGAAAAAAAAAGGAAAAAGACAATAGACGAACTATACATATATGTGCATATACCCCCACACTCACATATGTTAGAAGACAATAGACCAAAAAAACAAAGAACTAGATCGAAAAACACAAAATAAATAAATCAATGTACAACAGACAAAAAACAGATTAAAAAAGACAAAAGACAAAACCAAACAACAAAGTAACTTGGAGTCATTAACAAGGAGATTAAATACAGTCAAAAGTCCAACCACATTTTCAGGAAATCAGCAAAACTTTAATATTAATAACAGCCTCATGTCCATATCCTCATTTGGACATAAAATAAACCGCCTTTATCAGTTATAACATCAGGTTAGAGCCCAGATCTACAGTTAAATCTGAGCTTTTCCACAGTTTCCACTGGATCTGCAGGAGAGAAAGACTGAAAACAGACAGAACAATATGTGAAGAGTTGGAAAAAAAAACAAAAAACAAGATAAGACTCGAGAAGGATCAGTGTAGGAGGTGAAATCTGACATGGATGTGAGGAGTTAGAGATGTTTTACACAGAGTGAGCGAAAGGAAAAGAAGTTAACAAGAAGATTAACGACTATTCACATCTAAATACAATCAAAAGTTCATCCACATTAACTCATTAATAACTCAGCCTCACGTCCGTCCATGTTTGCACCACATACTGTGACATGAGGCCAGACCAGCGTCCAGATCCACATCCAGAACCTGATCCATTTGGACAAACTGCATAAGTTCTAGTTCTGTTCATTTTTATTCATCTTATTGAAAATCCTGTTCCCTCTGGATCGTTATGGTCCATTTTATTGCTAATTTTCTTGATTTCTGTTGATTTTCTAGAGAATTTTGGCCATTTTGTTCTTGCATTCGTTTATTATCATGCTCATTTTGTTGATTATTTGCTTAATAATAATAATAATAATAATAATAATAATAACCATCATCTGCGTCATGTTTTATGGGTTAAAACATTGATTATAAAGTAAACCACAGTGTTGTATTTCTGGATTTAATGATGTGACTTTAAAACGACGGTTGGGACTTAATTCTGCTCGATTACAGAGGGTTTGGTCTGATGGGACTTAACGGGTCCAGATGGATCCAGGTCTAGGGAGAAAACATGAGCCAGAAGGAAGAGGAGATTCAAATCAGAGCCAGAACAACACAAAGCACCTCCTGCTGGTTGTAGTGGTAGTGGTGATCCCCGAGTGGATCAGAGGATCCAGTACATTAAAGTACATTAAAGCTGCAGCCTCCTCACTGGCCTACATTCACTAGACTTCACTTCCCATCAATCTTTCATGGCTAACCCCAAAAATATAGTGCAAATGTAATTTACCGTAAGCCGACACACCTCACGGGGTGAAGGAGCCGAGATGGTGCCTTCGCTGGTTTCAGGAAAAACGGCGGCTCGGGGGGGAAACGTTAGATGAGATCTGAGATGAACAGATCAGAGTTCAGGGGATTTAGATGAATGTTCGTTGGGTTTTTCCTCTGTAAAAGATGTGAAAAATGTTTAAATTCATAAGAAACTGGTCCAAAATGACATATTCATACATAATCGATCAAAAACACCACAGGTCGACTTCATACCTGTTGGCGTTTTCTGCTCCTGATGCTGAAAATAATGAGAAAAAGTTGAATCAGAATGAATATTAAACTGGTTTTACTATTTTTGATTTAAAGGAGTGATATTTTGCTCTTTTTTAAATGGAATTCTTCATTTTCCAACATTTCCCTGTGGTCTACATAAACGGTAAATGCTCTGTTGGGGTCTGAATTCTTCATTAATTCAAATTAGCTTCAAATTAGCTTGAAACTTTTCAGGATTACATTGGGCCTGATTTGAGAAAAAACATCCAAGACTGACTGAGACTGACAGTTGAATTCTGTGAATCTTGATTGTAAAATGATTGAAAATAATTCTAACTGTTTTTCAGAGCGTCAGAAAAACATGAGAAAAAAAGCAAAATTTGCAAAAATAAAAATTTGTGACACTGATGAAACTTTTGGCCACAGTTGTACATTTTGTTTTAGTTTCATTAATTGTGCTGAAGTGACTAAAAGACCAAAATTTAAAGGAGTGATATTTTGCTTTTTTTAAAAAATGGAATTCTTCCTTTTCCCACATTTCCCTGTGGTCTCCATAAACTGTAAATGCTCTGCTTGGGTCTGAATTCTTCATTCATTCAACTCCACAGGTCCATCTTCAAACCCTATTTCTGAGTAATGACACCAGAAAGGTGGTTTGGAGCGTTGGCCCTTTAAATGCACATGAGCCACTTCAGGCCCCTCCCCCTCCAGAGTGTTGACTGTGTTACTCTGTCCTGTTCAACCAACAACTGAACATTTTAGGTAATGGGCTCCAAATTTGGACATATTTTCAGTACGGACTACAACCGCTGCTGCTGACAAACAATTATGGAGAAATACTGGAGTTTTTTGCTGTTTTTGTGCAGTTTACTCATCAACATGTAATACAGGTAAAGTAGATGGAATAGTCGTCATAGTCATTCATCAACGAAATACACTTCCCAGTAAGGAATTAAATAATATTCCCGCATAAATGAAATTATGAATTTAAATAGCTAAGCAAATAACCAGTACTCTAAATACAGATTTTGTACAACAAATAGGCAAGACAATTTTATTTGTCTCACAAATACACACAATATAATATACAAAACAGTGCTTTTAGACATTCCATGTTTTCTTTTCTGTCTGTTTTAGTCAGTACAATGACATAGATACTGATGTAAGAACTGAAGTGATTTTGGTTATTATCAAGAAAACATGGAAAATGGATAGATATCAGCTCTGAAATTAAACTACTATGAGCTATTTTTGTTGTTATTATATTTGTCCAAACAAAGTACTTAGTTGTACCAGGCATTAAAATGAACAAGAAATTGAAGAAAACAAGGTCTAATAATTTTTTTTTCGTGACTGTATGTCAGACGGCCGACTCCTTAAATGTGTTTCAAATCCAGATTAAAAACCCATTTTTCCCACTGGCTTTTAACCAAGTATGAGATGTGGATTGTATTGCTGTCTTGTCCTTGGTTTCTATTGTATTTTTTTATTGTTCTGTTGCTTGGTAATATGTAAATTGATATATTGCAAAATGTAAAGCACTATGGCTAACATTGCTGTTATT
This sequence comes from Sphaeramia orbicularis, assembly GCF_902148855.1. NCBI lineage: Eukaryota > Metazoa > Chordata > Actinopteri > Kurtiformes > Apogonidae > Sphaeramia > Sphaeramia orbicularis. The sequence continues at coordinate 5,308,529 of NC_043963.1, forward strand.
TTAAAGTGCTTTACAAATAAAATTGGTTTGGAAAATGGACAATAATATGATGTAATTGGCAGATATTATGTTATTGGTTCCAACAGCACTTTTATCTGTGTTAATATTTGTCCTAAACATAGAGACTCTTACACAGAACAGATGATGAAATCTCCACATATCCTTGTATGCAGACGATGTTGTATTATATAGACGAAAACCACACATCATTATATCAGCAAACTGAGTAAAATGAAGGTTTCAGTATTTTTTCAGTTGCAAAACAACACATTAAACAGGTTAAAGACACTGAAACCGACACTTAAAAGCAGAAATACATTAAAGAATCGCTGTAAACCAACTGGAATAACCACGTTGACGCTAACAGTTTGAAAACTGAGTCGGGAAGTTGTGACTGAACTGTTGTTTAATGACATGATCCGTGACAATCATTTAAGATCACAGAATCACCCGGACACTTCTGATGTGAGGATCCGAAGTCGGTCCGTGGTCACATTTGAGCTTCGGTGTTTTACTGTTGGGGATGTGCAGATGGTCGGAACACACATGAACATAAAACACATACATGTGCAGAGTGTAAAGTAGGTCATGGGGGCAGCGTTGACCATTACAGCCTCTGACTGTGGAAGAGGCTTAGCCCAGCCACTATTTATAGAAACACACACATCATGGAATGCACACGTTAACATCACGTACATACATGGAACATACATGAAGTTTGCAGATGTATGACATGCCGGATTACATTGTTACAAGCAGAGGTCGGCGATTTAATCAGTGTGTGTTTACACTGATAAATAAATCTGAATGAAGTCTGTAAACGTAATGATGAGTGAAGTCAAATAAATCTGCAGTTTATTATTAACCCTTTATAGTTCACTCATAGAAATACTCTGAAATTCAAAATGTCAGCCTTTGTGTGTTTTTGGAGGACAGAACAAGACTTATTACTTTGGTGAAATAAAAAAAAAAAAAATTCAAAATTCATTGTTATGTAGAAAATCAAGGTCAAATAAGTTACCATTTGGTTCCTTACCTGTAAGTGAAAAAAAAATCCAATGAGTAAATATAAAAACAACAAAAAAAAGCAACAACAAACAAACAAGAAAAACACACAAAATGCACATTAGTCACTTTTCCATCGGATATCTGCGCAAAACTTTACCGATATTTACTAAATGTCGAAAAAACAGAAGTGCGTAATGTCATTTTTTCCATTCAATCACAAATGCGATGATTTGTTCATTTTTTATCATGAGATGACACGAGAAGTCATTCTATAAACGTGGCGACAAACATAAATATCTTGATTTACAGATATATTTATCATTATATATACCCCTCTATCTTGTACTAAATTAAAAAATGATTGGGTTTCCTGGTGTGTCCACACACACCGCAACATGCTTCTTCTTCTCTTGTTGTAACGTCCGTCAACATCCATTTTTTAATTCACCTGACTCTAGTTGCGAAAAAAGGTCTTTCCATTGCAGTTTTGTGTGATATACCATTTGCGCTACGCCCACCTCTTTCCAGCACAAAAACTTTCAATCAAAAAATGAGACTTCTGGCGAAATTGTTGTTTTTCCATTGACTGATCAGCCTTTACACTGGCTGTTAATACAAGTGTGTGACTTCTATTTGTTTATCTTCTGGTTGTTTTTTTAGATTCTATTCATCCTATTACTGTATATCCGTTTTTTATCAGTATATATGTATTTATTCATATTTACTAGTTTTGGCATATTTGACATTTGTATCTGCAGATTTGTACGGCACTTTAAACACTTTGTGTCATTTTAAATGTGCTGTAAGTAAACCTTGACGTGTTGGGTTCAGTGTTTGGGTATGAAGCCACATTCTCCGACACTTTGCTGCCATAAAGTGTTATATAGTGGAAAGCTCCAGATCTCAGCACCGGAGGGTTAAGCTTAACATGGATTCTTATGTTTTTTCCTACATAGTTATGTCCAGTGGAAATGCTATTGACAGCCAATATCTACTGATACTGATGACTATTTCCTGATTGATCCATCAGTCTTTGCATTGTCTTTTAATACAAGTGTGTGACTTTTATTTGTTTTGTCTTCTGGTTGTTTTTTAGATGCTATTCATCCTATTACTGTGTATCTGTTTTGATCAGATATATTGTATTTATTAATGTTTTACTAGTTTTAACATATCTTACATTTGTATCAGCAGCACTTTAGACACTTTGTGTTGTTTTAAATGTGCTGTAAACCTTGACGTGTTGGGTTCAGTGTTTGGATACAAAGCCACATTCTGCTGACACTTTGCTGCCACAAAGTGTTATATAGCGTCGGAAAGCTCCAGATCTCAGCTTTCCGATGCTGTTTGGATTTGTGGATAGCACAAACAGTTCAGGAGTTACAGTCATGTAAATGCTGTAAAGTACGGAGGGTTAAATACAACATGGATTCTTATGGTTTTTTTTCTACATAGTCATTATTTCCAGTAGAGATGCTATCAACAGCCAATATCTGCTGATACTGATTATCTATTTCCTGATTGATTGATCAGACTCAGTTCTCCGACTTCCAGGTTATACCTACGTGTATTTGTGTTGTGGTCAGATTGTACAAAGCTCTAACAGTTGTGTTGTTTTGATGGAAAAGCCTGGTTATGGAGCGACTGGACAGAAAAGCAGAGCACGTGTTGGTTCAGTGTTTGGATACGAAGCCACATTCTGACGACACTTTGCTGCTGTAAAGTGTTATATAGCATCAGAAAGCTCTGGATCTCAGCTTTCTGATGCCATTTGAATTGTGTGGATAGCACAAACAGTTCAGGAGTTACAGTCATTTGAATGCTGTACAGTACGGAGGGTGAAATTTAACATGGATTCTTATGTTTTTTATAGTCATTATTTCCAGTGGAGATGCTATCGACAGCCAATTTCTGCTGATACTGATTGACTTTCCTGATTGAACGATCAGTTTCCAGACTTCCAGGTTATGCCTACATGTATTTGTGTTGCGGTCAGATCGTACAAAGCTCTAACAGTTGTGTTGTTTTGATGGAAAAAGCCTGGTTATAGAGCGATTGGACAGAAAAGCAGAGCACGTGTTGGGTTCAGTGTTTGGATACAAAGCCACATTCTGCCGACAGCACTCCCTCCCTTCCTCCCTCCCTCTACAGCTATAATCCATTTTCTCCAAGGTTGCTCAGGAGTATGAAGAGGATGAGAGGAGGAGGAGGAGACAGAGAGAGAAAAGAGCAGAGCTGAAGGGAAGCCAGAAAGAAAAGACGACAAACGAAACAGATGGAGAAACAGGGAGGAGAGAGGATGAAGGGAGGAGGAGGAGGAGGAGGAGGATAGGAGCAGTGTAAACCGGTCCGATGGGGGGAGGAGGGCTGGATTGGACTCCGTCCTACTGTAAATGTGTCGGGAAAACCCCCCGACGTGGCTGCATTCCACCGAACATGAGGATGAAATGACATTAAGGAGACGACGAAGGCAGATGAAGAA